>NC_056729.1:463504089-463704089 GCF_019279795.1 Protopterus annectens
CTACCGCAGCACCACCACCCTGGGTACCCCTCACACACACTGCTGATATAAATTACATTTGTCATATGTGGGAGTTGTAGGCACTGCCTGGGTGACCTGTAGACACCTTGCATATTATGCAGTACAAACTACCTGGCAGGTGATAAAGTAGGAAAATCTCATTGTTAATGAATCTTCATCCTTGCTCCCCAGCTGGAGTCTTTATTGCAATGTTTGTGTCTATGACTCCTAGTACTTCAGTGAAATAGCTTATGTCATAAAAACCCTGCATTGCATTGGATCTCTTTTCTGTTATGGCTGGAAACCACATCTGTTCTCCAACATACTGTAGTATTGGCACTGAAGATCTGGAGTAGTATCCTTGAGGCAGATGCCCAGGATATACTAAATTTGTCCCTTTTGGTTTCTGAAAGGTCTTTGCAACTAGTATTCTCAAAGCCATGCATGTCTTTGTATCCATAAGGACTTTTTTCTACGCATCCAACTGGAATGCGTAGGAATGTGGCACATCTCAACAAGCTTTTGCATGGTGTCTATATGCATAGGATAGCAGTCCATAATTTCACTGTGATGGACGGCATGAAGTGTTAAGTGTGAATGGATGACATGAGGCCACCATGGGTGGTGATGCAACACCATGACTACCAGCAGGGAGTACAGCCTTGTGCATATACAGATTTACTATTGTAAGACCTACCCCATACATATTTTTGCAGTTTGTAACACTAGGATGTCTCTGGAGTCATTACTCGTAGAGCTAGCCCCTGTTGTCTTGGTATATAAAAAAGCAATTTTGTAAAATGGAAAGCTGTATAACAGAGAATAAAATCTTGGGGCTTTAAATGACCATTATCTTTTGGGATTCATTAGTTTTCTTAATGCCATTTTATGGGTGTTTCCATTCTAAATGAGCAAAGTAGATAGTGTGTTTTGATTCTTTTGAAACAACCAATCAGTATTCTACTAACAGTCTTACTGGAAAAAAAACATGGCAAATATTCATCTAAATAGTTTCTTTTTAATTAATTTATTTAACATTTGTTGACTGGGAAAGTCCCACTTGGAACAATGTCAATTTTCAGTGGAGGCCCAGGGTGCAACACTCCAGACGGATGTCTTTGTAACATAGGAGGAAAATGGAACACCCAAAGGAAACCCACAAGAATGCAGGGACCAGGGAGGGACATGCAGACTCTACAGAGAAGGCACTCCAGCCGAGAATCAAACCAGAGAACCTCTTACAATGACAGGTAACCGCTGCACCACTGAGCTGTGCAAGTTGAAACTTTTGAAAGCAGATTCAGCATTTTATTCAGTTTATCAGCATCTTGTCCTGTATTGTTTATAGTTTTTGAAAGATTAAGAATGAAAAATACCTTTTGTCTGGATTGTATATAATGCATGGATACTTTATACCTGTTTGAGAAAATGTGAGCTGATGGAGAACTGGAGAATTATTAATTCTGCAATTCGGGTTAAGGGGAAAATAGTAGATTTTTCTAGATTTAATTTATACTTTGAGACAAAACTATAGCTATCAATAAAGTTTAGTAAATATTTACTAAAACTCTCATGATTGTTTATGTAATTTAAAATATAATCTGTAAAGTCCTATATTTAAAGGATGTTGATTAACTTGTTAGGAAAAAAGGCACAAGTGATAGAAAGATATTGCTATAGGGAAATCCTAATAGGTGGCTGTAGAAATCCTAATGAGGACTACAAAGAAACCTTTTGCTGAGATAATTGCTGAAGTTAAACTATAAAGTGAGTAAAACAGTTGCAGTGAGGATATGTAAAATTAAATTTAGTTAAACGTTCTTGACAAAGAGAATATGGGCACTATCAAATGTTTTCTTAGTGTCAACTGCAAAACTTCACCATATGCTAAATCTTAGTTCAAGTTAAATGTTGCCAGCTTTAACACAATGGGCCTGATTCCAAAATATCTGGTGTAAGTCTACACTGATAGCAGGCTGAGAGCAGATGTTTTGGAATCTGGCCCACAGTATAATACTGTTTCTAGATATACCTTACACAGAAGTAAGTCAGTTACACTGAGAGCGAGTCTTTCAGAATCGGGGCAGATGTACATTGAGGTTCATAGGCAAATACTGAGCTAATTGCCCTTGTGGGACATTTTAAGTCTAGCTAATTTCCCTTGGTGAGAATCAAGCCCTGAACCTCTTGTATATGAGATAAACTCTTTAATTGTTATGGCAACCCTCAACCTTCAGCAACTGTTTTGGAATGTGGCTCAGTGTTTTCATCTAATGTTTGCTTAATATCTATAAACTCATATTGGAAGTTTGCTGTTATACAGTTTGTGATCTGTTTTAATCTGCGTTGACAGAGTCATGGTCATACTTTTCATGTCAGTATTACTCATCAAAATTGATCAATAAATTTAACTAATTGGGAATCAGTATTAGCTTTTTGTACGAATGAAGTCTTGGACTGGGTAAGATATATATATATATATATATATATATATATATATATATATATATATATATACATACACACACACACACACACACACACACACACACACACACACACACGCGCGCACACAAATATAGAGCCTTTGTGACATGCATTCAACATAATATGAACTTTGTACTGGTTTACTGCTGAAGGCTCCTGAGCATCATCATGTGGCAAGGCATAAGATGCCTCCCATTCCACTTCTTTCTCCTTCGTTTAGGGACTCATTGTTCCATCGTGCTGTTACATTACTTGTGCTGGATTGTCTGCACAAAATCCTTCACTTCACAGTTAATCCATAACTTTAGTTTCTATTTCTTTGACCTCAACATTACTAATTGTCTTTTCTATGTTCCCGCTTTGTTATCTTATTTTTTGTACTTTCCACATCCAGGTGCATTTGCCTGTATTTCTTTTCAAGTACCTTCAGTGGTGCTTTTCTTATATTGATTAGTTTTGCTTTCTCCTTTGCATAAATATTGCACCATATCAAAAGTATTTTTCTTTGCTATGTATCTTCTTCAGATGTCTCTCGCTCTACCTGTTTCTCCTTAAGTTGGAGACTCATTGTTCCATCATGCATTTCTTGGATTTTCTTCACTAAATCCTTCACTTTGCAGGTATTCCATAACTTCAGTTTCTATGTGTTTAACTGCTATCTTATTAATCCTCTGTTCTACATTCATCTTTGTATTCTTATTTTTTGTATTGTGAGATTTTCCATATTTGGGTCCTTTTGCCTGTATTTCCCTTCAGATATCTTTGAACTGCTTTTTTGTATTGATTAGTTTGTCTTTCTCCTTTGCATAAATGTTGTGCCATATCAAATCTCCTTTTCTTGCCCATATCCATGTTTCTTTTTTACACCTTTCAAAAAATCTCTGTATTTTGCTCTTCATATTTTTACATTTCCTCTGCTACTTCTTTTTCCAGGGAACCCAAAGTTTCATCTTTGGAATGTTTTTCATGGATCTGTTATATTAATGATTGCACATTTGCATTTGAAGCTTTTTACACTTTTTCTTGAGCAAGTATATTTCTTTCCTCTAATTTCCCCCATAATCTTTATGAATATATTCTGTATGGAAATTCCAGGCTTCTTGCATAATAGTAACAATGCATAATTTCTTCCTTATCCTAGTCTACTCTGTCATCATCTTGCAGTACAACTTCCTTTTATAACAGGGGGCCATACTCTCCCTGATCCTGGCTTAACGTCGTTGCAAGAATGTTTCTGTGTCTTGAGGATTCTGCAATGCCATTTTTTCCAGTCCTAGCACCAGTGCTCATACCAGGATTTGGAACTTTGTTATCCGAAGACTAGTGCACACAGCTTTTTTTTTTTCTAGCTACAACTTTCCATGATATATGTCTTTTGTTATGCTTGGCAAGTGGAAGTTTACAGATTCCTTTCTTGTATACAATTTATGGTAATATGGACTGAAAAATAAATATAGTAGACTGTGAACAGAAGTGTCTGATTAAAGCCCCTTGCAACTACCATCTAATGATGTATTATTTATTTTCATAGCTCCTATTTAGGAGCACACTCCTTATACAAGTCCTTTTCCAGTATATAGACTGCTTATTACATAGAGGTTTAGGAGATTCCTTAGCTATTTTCATTATGTTTTGCAAACTGGAGTCCAACAACTATGGCTGTTTCAACTCCCTCTTTGTAATCCTACCCAGTTTTCCTTCTAATGGAAGTCCAATACATTTGACAATTGTGCCTTATATGCAGCTATCTCTGAATAGTTACGCTTCAGTGGCTGGACACCAGATAGGTAAAAGGACACCTGTAAAAGTCATAAACAATTAAGCTAAGAAAGAACCCCTCCACCACATGCATTTAAAGTTAAATAATAAACTTTTTACTTGAAATAAGTAAGATAAAACATTTAATTTCTAAATACATATATGTAAGCAATATAAAACATATATAATGAATTAAAAATGCACATTCAAAGTAACACATAATGTTCAAAACTTTATTAACCTACTGATCAAGACAGAATTGTGCACTTACTATCTGACTTTCAGTATAATAACTCTCTGAGGCCTTTGAGGTATTTAATCAAAAATTTAACTCTGTCTCAAATGTATGCTCTAGCATGTAGATCCAGTAACTTTGATAAAGTAACTCTCTCAATTAACAATCTATATCTGCTTTTATTCACAGAAATGTTTTTTCTGTGTTTTCAGTTTTATTCAAGTTTTGCAGAGTGCTGTTTTCTTTCTACAATTAGGTGTACAAGAGAAATGGGTAAGATTTATCAGTACAAAGAACACATAAAAAATAACCTTTGACCTAGCTTACAATCTCCAAGGAGCACTAATCATACATTAGTGCACACATTTGTGAAGCAATGGTTAATTTTCTTTTTAAAATGCAATGCATTTTAACATGGGAAATGCAATTGATTACCATTTTACACATTTTCCATCACATGCTACAGTCTGCTGGAAAGAAAAGCACAATGCAGCTTCTTTTACTTTTATCAAATATGTGTGTACAATTTCTAGCCTGCTAATATCTGAAACAGACTTTCAGACAGAAATGCTAGCTGTCATTGGAGCAAAGTAAATTCCAGATTTCATAATATGTAAAGTCACTAAGCATAACAAGAAACAACAAATTGTTTTATTATTACACATGATATTAAAGTATGCATGTGACATATATGAAGCCATAGCAGAAGTAGATGATTGAAGTCAAACTGATACTATTAGCCTAACAAAACTGTCGGCCATGAAATATATAAGGGGAAAAGTACAAGACAGAAAGAATTTATGTATATATTGATGTATTACACCAGGCTGATGATAGTTTATCAGAATTTTGTTTTCATTGCTATTAACAGAAGAATAAGACGTACAGATTCACCATTTCCTAAAAGAAGGCCAGACAGTCTCCTCCATCTTTCCGGACATGTCAAAAGCCTTTGACATCATTTCCTATCAACTTCTACTCAACAAACTCTCAACCAACAGTATCAGGTCAGCTGCTCTGTCTTGGTTCCTCAGCTTTCCTTCCAATCGGCAGCAGGCCACCAAATGGCAAAACACTCGTTTCCCCCCTTCTCCCCATCTCTGTTGATGTGCTCCAAGGTTCAATACTTGGCCCTCTCCTCTTCATCGTATTCACAAATGACCTCAGGTCTGCAACCAATCAAGCCACCACTGTCCAATATGCTGATGATGCTACCCTTATATGGTCCGCCCCCTCACCCCATGCACTTCAATTAAAAATTCATTCAGCCTTGCAAAGTATAGAACAATACCTATCAAAACAACAACTAATTCTCAACACAAATAAAACCAAATTAATAATCTTCAAAAATAAAAATCCAAACTGTGTCACACCCCTCTATCAATATGCTTGTCAAACTGAACCAATATCGAACCCACAACTCATACTAAACTCCTAGGGGTTACTGTTGAAGAGAATCTAACTTTTGCAAAACATGTCTCTCTGACAATCAAAAAGTCCACTTAAAGCTTGGCACTTTATACAGGGACAGACCATACCTTACCCACAATGCCAGGCTTGCCACTGCCCATTCTCATCTACTTTCTACTCTCCTCTACAGATTCCATATTCTCACCAACCTTCACAAATCTGAATTAAACAATCTAGAATCATGCTATCACAAAAATGCAAAGTTTGCCATGAATGCCCCACACAAGACCCACCACTGTAATATGCTGTCTCAACTAAAATAGCTAGAACACTCCAACCTTCTAGCTCACAACCAACTTATGATAGTCCACAAATTAAATCACCAACCATCTAACTGTCCTGCCTTCTCCTGTCTTGTCCAACCCACTCTCAATCCCAGGACCCTCAGATCCTCCAAGAAACATATGCTAAAGGTCACCCAATCCTGCAACTATCACGGGGACTGCCTTTATTCCAATAAAATTACCAAACTTTGGAATAATCTCCCTCCTACAATTACTAAAAATCCACACCCTCTTGAGTTCAAACAACAACTATTCAACTACCTAGCCAGTAACTGGCTCTGCTCCTGCCTGACCCTTGGTTAAATCCACTTATGCTCAACATACCCCTTCCCACTGCTACACCTCTTCCATGTTTCTTTCCATCTAATATTTCTCTCTTTAACCCCTCCTTTCTAGTGGTGCTTTGGCACCACTGCTATGTTACTATTTACACAATTCCATCCTGCAGGAATCTCAAACATTCTGGACTAGCAATGATATTTTTTGTGTAACACACAATTTGTATATACTATATTTTGTACTAGTCTTTGCTTAAGTTTTGTACTATACTGAGTGCTTTTAATTTCATATCATTACTGTAAACTAAATACTTCTGTTTATATTCAAATGCATATATTGTACTGTTTTTGGAGGTTTTCTCCCCGGGCCTCCACTGAAAATGGGCTCCTAGCCCAGTCGGACTTTCTCAGTTAACAAATGTAATAAATAAATAGGTTCATAGGTATATACTGGGCTAATGATAACCAGAGCATTCTTAAGCCTAGCTGCACACCCCAACCCAATTGAGTCTCTGTGTATTATGGGTATTTGTTGGGAGTGGGTATGCTATTTAGGAAGTTTCTAAAGTAGACGTGTCCAACCCGTGGCCCGCAGGCCGCATGCGGCCTGCGACCTTTAACTGCAACTTCAGTGTATGCATGTTCCAAAACACTTTTTGGGGTTTTTCTTCAGTGCCCGTGAGCTGTAACTGCAACGTTGGTATGTGCACGCACCAAAGCACCCTTCCAGTTTTGTTTTCTTTTTGCGCTGAAGTAGGATCTCTGTGTTTCCATTAAAGAATCAGTGTGTGTGTGTGTGTGTGTGTGTGTGTGTGTGTGTGTGTGTGTGTGTGTGTGTGTGTGTGTGTGTGTTCGCGCTGAACAGGATACAGATTTGCTGTCACTGACTTTGAAAGGGACAGCACTTAACTATATTAATAGGTAAGAACCAAATCAAATAAAATCCTGCTGTTGATGCTGTGATTTATGCAGTATACTTTTCAGAGAATATTTAGCTCATAGTATGTGCTTTCAAAATGGATGTCAGTCATGTTATGGAGGCTTACTATTTTAGTTTAACAATCTACACCTTAAAAATAGTATTTTTATTTCTGGCTCTTGTGTATGCAAACTATCCTGCACTTAAAAGAGATCTTCCTGCAGAACCTTGAACTTTCCAGGGCTGCACCACAACAAACTGTGTTACAGAAATATGAGACAACAAAATACTGAAAGCAGCTGGATAAACAAAATAGCAGCTTAAGTTTGGTCCTATTTAGTCGCAAGCATCACCAGACCACAAGTAGCAAAAGAAAATTTTCATAATAAAGGCCAAGTAGATAGAAGTTTTTGATTTGGACACGTGATCTTTCATACTCCTAAAACTGCATCACCCAAAATAATAAGTACAGTTGTCCCTTCTGGCATTTGTCATAACTGGTGAGTTAAAAAAAAAAAAGAATGGACAAATATAAATATAGAGTAAGCCTTGATTTATTAATCAGTAATATAAAAGGCACTCTTTTTGTCCGGACTCAGTATTCTTTGCAGGCTCCTCTATGACTTTTTATCAGAAGCTATGATGTTTTTGAGTCTTTG
The DNA here is from genome assembly GCF_019279795.1 of Protopterus annectens. Lineage (NCBI taxonomy): Eukaryota > Metazoa > Chordata > Ceratodontiformes > Protopteridae > Protopterus > Protopterus annectens. The sequence goes on from NC_056729.1 coordinate 463,512,180, forward strand.
TGATGAGGAAAATGGTAAGCCCTTAAAATGTATTTGTATGCTGAGGCTTACATGAGATATGACTCAATAAAAACATTAATAAGCGTACTAGGTTCAAATCATTTATACTGCACAAGGTAAAATGTATGTTATTTGAAGGTACAAAGGAAATATTTAATTGCCCTTCCTCTTCTCTGTTCATGAGAGCCAAGTTTCTTTGGTATTTCCATAGGAATGCATGGCCTGGTGTTGAGACTGTAGCATGGTTGAGTCACCTTCACATGGCACAATGTGTAACCCTGACTAAGCCCACCACGTTACCCAGTATTATTTAAGTAGTAAGCATTGGCATGTGTCTGACTTATCATGGTGTTTCCTTGTTGATCTGCAAGGTTTGGTTTTGATGACAATGCCTAAAGAACAAAATGCTCTGAACAAAATGGAATACAACCCATTGTGACTCACCCCACGCCATAACATGGATCATTGTGAGAATGCCATGGCATAGAGGGGGCAGGACTTTTATTTTTTTTATATTTTTTTACAACATTAGATTGCTGAGAAAAGAACATTTGAAAGGAGTCATTGTACATTGAATTGCAATATCGATTGATGGTTTTACATGTCTTTTTATTCAGCACTGATATTGTTAGAGAGAGAGAGAAATTTCACAAACTATAAAAACTATAGCAAATTAGCAGACTACATTTCTTTTCTGCATTAATATTAAACAGCCTTTGTGTTCTGAGTTCAAATCTTTCCTTAAGTCAATTGACTAAGATGGGGGGGGGGGTAAAGACAGGACTTTGAAAGATAAGATGAAAAATGAGATTTTGCTTTAGCTTGTTTTATTTCTGTTGAGTGAGAGCCCTTATTACCTATTTCACTATGTTTTTTTAATCCTTTTTAAAGATGAAATTCCAGTCTTTTCAAGCCCTGAGAACTGCTGTCACCTGCTTTACAAATGTGTTGTGCTCCAAGCATCAACATTTATTTATTGTTTGAATGCACCTGCAGTACAGCCAGGAGGTCAACTTTGGGTGCCCTCAGCAGCGAAAGAGTTAACTATATGATATATTTTATATGAGGCCCCAAGACAATTTCTGTCCACTCAATGCGTCCCCAGTGAGCCAAAAGGTTGGACACCCCTGTTCTAAAGGGTATGTGGGCAGGGGATTATGTTAGTTTGGAAACAGTTACTATCTGCCTCTGTCTATCAGAGACATAAAGGCCAGACCTTGGGTGAATTTCTAATTTCCCATCCATTGGTCAAGGTTACACTTAAATAGTGTCAGGGATGGACTCTGCTGCACGTGGATGGGTGCCTGCTCCAGAGCATGGGAATCCTCTGAAATACATGTCTGTCTCACCAAGAAATCCTATTTATGCCACAAGCAAAATTTATCCTTGGACCTAATGGTTCTTATGCTGTCCATTTTGTAGATGTGGAAAAACTCCATCAGAGGTGGATCCAAGGTTGCATTGTATGCCAGGCATTGACTATCCCTCAGTAACTTGTAGGAGACTGAGTGTAGAAAGAGGGCTTTAAGGCAATGCACTTATACCCTGGACTTTCCTTTGTAAGTAACATTTTGTTGGTGTTCCAACTGTTACATATGTCTGGTCAGTTACATGCTGAAGGAAGCATTATACTCAATGATGGATCTGATAAGGGATGAATAAAGTGATCTATGACTTCCTTAGAACTGGATGCCATGCCCTTACTTATAAGTTGAGTGACATAGAAAGATTTTCCTACTACTCTGTCCAGTTTTAATCCATGACTTTGGCATCAGTCATTTGTCTGTATTATACTGTCTTGTAAGATGTTCATGTTATGGGAGGATTCTATGATAGCTCCCAATTCTCAGTCATCTGCAAACTTGGTCAGCCAAAGTCCCTTGGCATTAATTAGCCTTTATATCTGAGAAGTAGATGCCAATTAGGAGTAGTCCCAGGATGGAGAGCTGAGGTACCCTGCTGGTGACCAATCTATTAGTGGTGGTGGTATCACCAATCCTCACTTCCTGGGTCCTGCCTGTGAGCCAGCTTGCAATCCAGCAAGTTATGTAGAGGTTTATGCCCAGTTTGATGTGTTTGTCAACTATACCTGGGTAGGCATTGTATCAAACATCTTAGCCAGGTTCAGTTGGGCAGTATACACTGTTTTCCTCTCATCCATTGCCTTGGTGGCCTTCTCAAAGAAGTCACCAAGTTCAGTAGGCATAACCTTCCCTTGACAAAGGCAATCTGGCTTGGGTCCATTATCTGAAGGTTGCCTATGTCCTTGTTGATCATTTCCATTATAATTCATTCCATGGCTTTGCATATTAGACAATTCAGACTAATGGGTCTGTAGTTACCAGTGTCAGTTGATGATCGACCCTTGCGAAGTGGAATAACCATTGTAGTCCTCTATTTCTATGACACAATGCCTATTTTGAGGTTGAAAAGTGACTCAAGTGGTCATGATAGGTCATGTTTCAGTCTGTTTAGAAACTATCCCAGTACACACCTGGGGCCCATTGAGGCTGTGTTTTTGGCTTAACAACAGTTTCCAGAACTGCTCTTTACTAATAGCTGGGTTATGCTAGGTATTTCATAATGAAGGCAGGGAAGAGCTGGGGCAAAATCTGGGCTGATTTTTGTCAGACAGCAGATTTGCTATGTCACTGTGCTCAGCGAAGGTGGCACCACTGACCACCAGTTCAGCACACTGCTGTATGCTGCCTTTGAGGTTATAGACATAGTTATAGAAGGCCTTGTAGTTGTCTTTAGCTTGTGAGGCTATCTTAAACTCATAATTGGCCTTGTTGGACTTAATTAGTCCTCTTAGTTTCCTTTGAAGTTTATTTAGAGAGCTTGTATCATTATGGCAGTTGGTCTTTCGGATTTTAGTTATGACATTCTTCCTTTTCTTATATATCCTATTAAGGTTAGGGTTTCACCAGTGTGCTTTGTTTTTAGAGTTTGTTTTGGGTTTCCTTCTAGTTGGTACAGCAGCCTCTATACAGCCATTTATATGATTGCACTGTATCTCTGTGAACAGTTCTACAAAGGTTACTGTGAACTCATGTTAGTGGTTAGGAGGGACATTGAATTTTGGCAAACTATCACTTAATAGGATGTAGTTTGCTTTAGAATAGTTCCTAACTGTTACAGGGTTTGCTTGGGCTGCAGACGTGTTTTTTTATTTCAAAGGAGACAAGTTTGTGATCTGACCTCACCAGAGAGGATGTGGCACTTGGGGGTGTACAGTTCTTTCCCATACTAGGGAGTGCCAGACCAACTATATGTAAACCTCTGGTAGATGTGTGCACTATCTGGTCAAGTGTATTTGCGTTAATAAAGGCCAGGAATCATTGTGCCTATGCGTTAGAAGCAGTGCTTATTTCCCAGAATGTAGTGGGAGTTGTTAAAGTCTCCCATGAGCCAGACATTTGGTTTAATAGTGAGTGTCTGCAGGAGGTTTAGGTACAAGCTATGGAATTCTTGGGACAGAGAGGATGACATATAGCGTGCTTAAATATGGTATGGGACTTTGGCTATCGTGAATTGCACATAGATAAACTCAAGGGCATCGTCCTGTCTACCCAACTTAGAGGTATACTTGTTGTAAGGTAGATTGAGACCCCTTCCATTTTTGTGCCTGCCTGTGCAACTGATGGTCTAAATGTGTGGAGAGCACTGAAGCAGAGTGCTTGCTGTGGATTTAAACCATGTCTCGGTAATGGCACAGATGTCTATATTCTCCAGAGTGAGGAAACTTATAGGGTGTGGAGTTTCTTGTTTAGGCTCCTAGCATCATGCAGTAACACCATTGGGTTTCTTTGGGTTTTATTTGCTATGCCAGTAAGTTTTTTAATTTGGTATTGCCTAAAAAAACCCTCTAAGGGTATGAATAAAGTTTTAGCCAATATTCATGAGCATGGGGGGGGGGGGGTGCAGACTATCTTTTTCAAAGCAATGTGGTTTGTTAACCACATCCTCTCATGCTGACAAATATTAAAGCCCCCTGGGAAGACACCAAAAATGAAGCCAATTATTGAAGTTAATCATTTGTTGTTCATACTGTGGCATCATTCTTGGTGAGGGTAGAATTCTGCTCAATGTAAGGCACATACCTGCCTGAGACACATATTCAGAGAGATCAATAATCTCTCTCTGCATATACTCCAGGGTGGTATGTCGTAGGTCATTAATGCCCAAATGGACTATGATAGAGTCCAAGTGTGGTATGGAAGAACAGCCGTGGCAGGGCTAAACAGCTAGTGGTGTGAACCTTGGCTCTAGATGATTGTCACTGATGAAGTGACACCCTGATCTCATGTGCAAAAATGGGAAAAGGGGGTTATGGATGGATGGATAAACTATGATAGAGTCATACGGGTATTTGTGGTGTAGTGATTTGAGTGCATGTGTAACCTGGTGGATTCTGGCTCCATATAAGCAACTAACCATTATCTTGTCCTTGCTCAGTCTGGTGAGTGAGGCATCTGTGTGTCACACAATGGAGTCCCCTATGACAAGAGTCCTGAGCAATGTGTTGGCTTGCCTTATGGGTTTTTCACTTGAAACTCCACTGGGTGTAAGCATATTTATGAGGATCTTAGGCCTTAAACACGTGTCCTATATGGACAGACTCAAAAACACTCCAACTATTCTGTCTCATATTGCCTACTTAGAGGCAATCTCTGTTTGAGTTACAAAGCCATGTCTGACCCAGCTCTGTTAGAAATGCTACATCTAAAGAAATCCCAATCCCTCCGCACTACCTGCTCCAGAGACCTCAAACTCATTACCACAAACAACAGAACAAGCTGGAGGGACAGGTTCATAACCCACAGACTGCCCATGCTATGGAATAGACTTCCCATACATGCCAAGCGGAGTGCCTCACTGGCCCTCTTCAAGAGAAATCTTTATGAGTGGATGGGAAATAGAAAATTTACTCCGGGGTCACTCCAGTGGCTCTACTTGACAGAGGCACGGGGAACTAAGGTTGAGTGGCATGATGCCATGGTAATCCTATGGGCTAGGCTTGTAAAGGCACCAGGGCCATTAGCCTAGTACACACCTATGAACCTATGAACCTATGATGTAGCTTTTGGTGAGTGCTTCAGAGATTGCTGCGGATAGGCATTGTGTTTATAGGCTTACAAGTTCTTTGAGGTTTGGGAAGATTGCTTTTTAGTACCTCAGCATACGTTGGTCTATGTGTGTAGGAGACACTGTGTGTGGTAGATATAATGTTTGTGTTCTTGACAAACTTGTTTGTATGCAAAATTTTTACCTCCAGTGGAATTGTGTATGTATTTCTCTCACATACTGAGTTTGTTTCTTTAAAGATTAAATGTTTATGAACATGAGACAATTGCAACATGTTTTGGGATGCCCACATCTACCAAGCTGGTTACATCCATGTTCTCCAAACCTGTATTTGGTGGGCTACTGTAGGTTATGGACTGGGTTATGCAGAGGTTTCATTGGGTGGCTCTGGAGTTTGGCACTAGACTAGGTTAGATTATGCTAAGTTAACTGTGTTGTTTAAACCACAAACTAGCTTCTCTAAGCCTGCGTTCATGCACTTGCTTTGTTTTAGCCACAGTAACTTACAGGTTTCATTTTTAAGGGTAGATTTATAGAGAGAATGTACTCAAGAGCAATACTGATTTGTTGGGTGGACACTTAGTATTGCCAATATATGGAAAACAATGGTTAGGAAAGGAACTTAAATAGCACAACAGTCAGTAGCATTGAGGAAGAGGAAGGAGGGACATTGGAGGTCAGATTACCACAAGGGGTGGAAACCAGAAACACAGCTTTTAAAACCACAACAGGAAAAGTATGGAAGGGTTGGAGAAAAATTCAAGCTGCAAGAAGCAGATTTTCTACAGAGGGATTCAATCAAATACAGCTATTATTGGAGCTCTAGTCCTGTGTTTAGAATTTCAAAAACTTTATAGATTCATAGGTGATTACTAGGCTAATAGCACAAGAGCCCTTACAAGCCTAGCCAATAATACCCAGGATATGACAGTATTATATCTTAATTTCCCAGATATGGGGTGGGGTAGTATCAGGGTAGTGGGTCTTTGGGAGCTGGAGCCCTGAGCCATTTCACAGTTTTAATAGCTGCAAAACAGTCTGTCCATAAGGGACATCTGCAGCACCCTAGGAGTAAATTTACAGTTCCCCATCCATTTATCCAAATTCTTTTTGAATTCTTTAGCTTAATGTCTCAGTGGAGGCTGGGGCAGACACAGAGAATAGTAGTAAAGTAATTAGAAAGGCACTAGAATGAAACTTTAAGCAAGTACATGAGCAGTATATAAGCAGTTCTGCCAACTGTTAAGTGGTATAGACTATTTGTAGGCTTCTGAGCCCCCAAGCCCTTCTGTGTTGGAGGGAAGCCTTCTAGCTTAGTTTTTTTTCTTATAACTAGCCAGTTTTCTAGTTTCAGCACTCAAATCTGTTTCTTTGATCTCAGCACTTGTTCAGAAAAAAAAAAAAAATTCATCTGCTTTTACTGTACTTGTGTTTCTACCTACTTTATTTTACTTTTGCATCATCTTAAAAGTACTCAATTGTATTTATTACTGCTTGGTGTAACTCATTCTAAGCCTTTTGGTTTAAACACTTGGTCTTTGGACCAGTTGTTTTGCACTGAGAGGGTTTATGGTCTGCACTGTAGTGGCAGAACAGGTAGCTTACATCCTTGTAGGTTGGGAAATGCTGATTGAGGGCTCAGTGTCTGTTATTCTAAAAGTGTATTAATTCTGGTTTAAGCACTTGGGCTTTCAGGCCAGTTATTTTACATTAAGAGGGTTCGTGGTCTGCACTCTTGTGGGAGGAGAGGCTGGACTCTGCCCTTCTGAGCTGGGAATTTCTGGTTAAAGGCTTATAGTGCATGCATATCTGAACTGCTTCTTACTGAAGTTGGTGCGCCTTGTTTGCTGTGGCATAGACTGGATTCGGGCCTGCTGGATCTAGCTTTGTTTGTGTAACTTGAGCACTAATCCAGGCATTCTCTAAAGTATTCAATTGTATTTATTACTGCTTGGTAGTAACTTGATTAAAGTGTAGCTATCATTCTAAGTCTTTTGAATTAAGCACTTGGGCTTCAGACCAGTTGTTTTACATTAGGAAGGTTTGTGGCATGTACTGTGGTGGCAGGACAGGTAGCTTTCATCCTTCTAAGTTGGGAACTGCTGATTGAGAGCCCAGTGTCTGTTATTCTTAAAGTGTATTAGTTCTGGTTTAAGCACTTGGGCTTCAGGCCAGTTATTTTACATTAAGAAGGTTCGTGGTCTGCACTCTTGTGGGAGAAGAGGCTGGACTCTGCCCTTCTGAACTGGGAATTTCTGGTTAAAGGTTTATAGTGCCTGAATATTTTAACTGTATCTTACTGAAATTGGTACACCTTGTTTGCTGTAGCATAGACTAGATCCAGGCCTGCTGAATCTAGCTTTGTTTATATGCTTGTTGTTTGTTTGCTTGTTATTTCCCTGGAATGCTAATTCCACCTAATATGCGGCTTCTCAGCACTTCTGTGGATCACTAGTGATATCTGCATTGCTTACTGTACTTATTTCCTTGTTTCACTTGAAAGAAAGTTACTGTTTGTCGTTTTTGCATTTAAGTTACCTGTAACACATTGCACTTAAGTTACCTGGCACTTGCTCACTAAAGCAATTATATAAGTCAGCACTAAAAATTAAAAGCACTACACCCTCACTCCCCACTGACCCTTGTTTTCAATTATTAAGGAATTCCCAATATTATTCTAGCATGTCCAAAGGTCAGTTGTCAATCTCCTCTCCAGTCCAGCTGGTGAATCTGGGAATCTTGAGGCAATGTTACAACTGCCTCATGTACACAGACAACCCTCTCCTCCTCCCAACAAATTCCAACACATGTGAGAGATGCAACCATATAGCCAAACTGGAGGCTAAGCTCTCTCAACTCAGTACTGGCATAACCAGTCAGGAGGAGAAGGAAACCACACTCACTACAATTCCAGTCTCACATAGACCTACCACGACAGCAAACCAAACACATAATCACACAAAAACATACTTGGAGGCTCTAAATAAAGATCTGCCTAAGCAGCAGAGACCTCCAAAGTAGACACCCAAGCAACCGCTACCCCAAAACAAAACACGTACAACACATATCTCACAAAGCCAGTGTGCCGAACAGTCACAGCCCTTAAGACTAAACAACACACCTGATACACTTGTAATAGGTGACTCTATCGTCAGGCACACTGACGTCCCGCTCACCAGGCTGAACAAGGAGAGGGTCATGGTGAGCAGCCTGTCGGGCGCTAGGATCTGCCACATAACACAAGCACTCAGGTCACTCCAAGGCAAGTACAAATATGACGCAGTCATTGTCCATGCTGGTGTGAATGACCTGAGACGTACCTCCCTGGACAACATGAAAAGAGACATAAAGGAGCTCTCTGAGCATGTAGCCCAGGCCGGTATGACCCTGACCTTGAGTAGCATCTTACCCTCACCAAGAATGATGCCACAATATGAAGACAAGATGATCAATTTCAACAATTGGCTTAAGTACTGGTGTCATTCAAATGGGGATCCAATGCCTGTCAGCTTGGGATGATATGCTCGACAAGCCACGATGCTTTGCTAGGGACGCTTGCATCTGTCACCCCTGGGCTTTCGGATATTGGCAAAGGCCCTTGCTACCCCCATAGTGCCTTTTTTAGGCAAGGCTCAAAAGACAAACCCACCTCTATAGGTATCACAAGGGATAAGAAACTAAGAGTAATGCTACTCAATGCCAGAAGTCTAAACCTCAAGATGCATGCACTCGAAACTCTCCTTAGCATGGAGAACATCGATATCTGTGCAGTAACAGAAACCTGGTTCAGGGCTCCCGAGAGCACCCCAGCACTACCAGGTTATACCTCATACCATGCTTTTCGGCCCCAAAACTTGGACCGAACCACAAAAGGAGGGGGAGTATCGATATTCATCAAAGATACCCACACCTCCAGGTTGGTGGCAAAGCACGAAGCATCAGAGACTATCCATGTGCAACTAACAGTGGGTAAAACTGCCTTCCAGTTTATAGCCTGCTACAGACCACCCTCCCAAACCCAGGAACCCCACTCGGCCTTCCTGAAAAGACTGGAAAATATGAAGGTCTCTCCAAACACCATTATATTGGGCGACTTCAACTACCCAAACATAGACTGGGAGCATTACTCTAGCTCCAACACCCTAGCCAAAAGGTTTGTAGAATTTATAAACTCAAATGCTATGGAACACCTTGTTACCACTCCCACAAGAGGGGAAAACATACTGGACCTGATCATCACCAACATGGGGACTCTATGCTCCAGACCAGAAGTGTATCCCTCACTGGTAAGATCAGACCATAAACTAATCTCACTGGATATTCACATCCCGACCCCACCCCCTGCCTAGAAAACAACAGTGAAAAACATCTCTAAAGCAAATTTCACACTCTTCAAAACTGAGGTGGAATCCTTCAAAGCCCCCGGGCCTGTGGAAAATACGTCCCAGACCGCAGAATCCTTTATAAACGCATTCTATGAACACCTTCAGGAATGCATGGATCATGCGATCCCAAATAAAACCAAGACCCAATCCTCCAAAGGCAGACGTCCTGTCTGGTGGACCCCAGCCATAAACAAACTATACAATAGAAGGAGGAAGCTACTAAATGATAGAGCAAAACCCCAAAAAGGGAAGGCATCACTGATCAGTATTAGCAAAAAACTACGGGCACTCATAAAATCATCTAAGGCCAGCTTCGAGAGACAAATTGCACAGGACACTAAGGATAATCACAAGGCTTTCTTTAGTTATGTTAGGAACCTGGGTGGTAATTCCCAGATATGCTCAGAGTTAGTCTAAAATGACAAAAAATACACTAATCCCACAGACATTGCCAACATCCTAGCTGACAGGTTCAGCGCAAACTTCTCCCCCCCTACCCACCAAAAGGGCAAATATCTATCCCAGCAGAGTGCTGCCCCCCTGACATCTCAGATGCTCAGGTAAGAGCCGCCCTCTCCAAAGCAAAAAACACAGCATCAATGGGAACAGATGGTGTCCTGGGCTGCATCCTACATGAACTCCAAGAAGAGCTAAACCCAAACATAAAACTACTGTTCAATCTCAGCCTTACTACAGGATATGTGCCCAAAGAGTGGCGTACAGCAACAGTGGTCCCTCTCCATAAAGGTGGTGCCTCAACGGATCCTGGAAACTATCGCCCCATAAGCCTGACTAGCTTGGTCTGCAAAGCTATGGAAAGGATCATCATGGACCTCATAAATAAAGATATTGGGGACCTACAGGCACTGGATCCTACCCAGTTCGGCTTTGTTAAGGGCAGATCCTGCCTCTTAAACCTGGTTGATTTCTTTGAAACAGTCACCAAGGCCATTGACGAGGGGAAGGTGGTCCACACAGCCTACCTGGACCTCGCAAAAGCCTTCGATACAATACCCCACTCGGGCATTATAGATAAGCTCACCAGCTTAAATATAAACCCCTATGTCACTAGATGGATTGCAAACTGGCTCAAGGACAGAACCCACATGGTTAGAATTGCTGGAGCCATGTCAGACTCCAAACCAGTTACAAGTGGTGTCCCACAAGGCTCAGTCCTGGGACCTCTCCTGTTCGGTATATATTTCTTGGAGGTACAGGCCAACACAGAAGGACTGTGGCTGACCAAGTTCGCAGATGACTGCAAACTGGGTGCCATAATCGACTCTCCAGCCAACACAAGCATCCTCCAAAAGGGCCTCATAGAAACAGACAACTGGTGCCAGAGCCATGGCCTCAAGCTAAATGCCAAAAAGTGTATAGTCATCCCCTTTGGCAAAAACAAAGTGCCCACAAATTACCACATAGGTGGTAATCCATTAAGTACAGAAGAAGTAATTAGGGACCTGGGGACCCAAGTTGATAGCAATCTCTCATTTGACAACCACGTGGACAAAGTGGTTAGAAAAACATTTTATATAGCCCACCTAATCATGAAGGGATTCACATCTAGATCAGGGAGGTCATCGTGCCTCTTTACTCATCCCTCAACAGGCCCATAATTGAGTACAATGCCCCTTTTGGGATGTACCTTACCAGACACCTGCAGCAACTGGAAAGACCCCAAAAGTACCTCACCAAGAGGATCAAAGGGCTCAAACAGATGCCATATGCTGCCCGGTTAAAGAAACTCCAGCTCTACTCAGTGGCATACCACCTGTTCAGAGGCGATCTGTGCCTGACGTATAAAGCCATGTCCAACCCGAATTAATGGACATGCTGCACCTCAGAAAATCCAAATCCCATCGAGCTACGCTCGAGACTTGAACCTCAGCACTGAAATAAATAGGACATGCTGGAGGGACAGATTCATAACCCAGAGGCTCCCTTCACTCTGGAATAAAATCCCAGTCCAGGTTAGGCAGAGTCCCTCATTGACTCTCTTCAAGAGGAATCTTGATGACTGGATGGGAGATCGTAGGTTTACCCCGGGTATCACTTCTGTGTCACTGTTAGACAGAGGCACAGTATACTAACCTCGAAAAAGGGCATAGCAAAATAAATTTAAAATGGGTGACGAAAGCCAAATACATTCTGGCTAGGCTTATAAATGCCCTAGGGCAGATAGCCTAGTATGAACCTATGAACCTATGAACACTAAGAATGAAGCCACAAGACTAAGGTCCCAGATGGGTTAAAATGCAAACAGCTGTCTTTTACAAGTAATTCTGCTTATGGAGATAGAAGTGCAGTATAATGTGGAAACAATGCTAAAATCTCGCAGTAATACACAACTGTCCCACAACTGCAAATAAAGCTACAAGACTTAAGGGCACAGAAGAAGAAACTACAAAAAAGCAAACAGATGACTTTTTGGCTAAAACACGGGAAAAAGCAGAAAAGTGCAAAAGAATATCACCGCACAGGTCATTGGACTTGCAATTTAAAATATTTTAGCAGAATTTAAGCTGTTTTCTTCCCTTTTAAACAAAAAGCTTGTTTCTCACACTTCGGGGCTTTCCACACCTCTCATAGTCTTGAATAAAAGGTGAAGAAAACTTAAGAGATTTTGACAGTTTAAATCTGTCAAATTTTGACAGACAGGTTTAAACACTTAACCTAGAGATGCAAGAGCTCTGAGTTTTAAACTGCTGTTTTATTGCATTTATTTTTGGATTTGCTACATTTAAGGTTTGGATATTCCCATTACTTTTTGATTTTTTGTACAATTATATTAGAGTGTGATGCATTTTTACTCTTTGTTTTACTGCAATTTTTTTCTTGAAGTCTTAAAAAGTGTTGGCTAGGGTCACGTAGGAAACATTCATCGTGCATTCATTGAATGAATAGGAATTAGAAATTAGTGGGAGGAAATGAGAAATTATTTTCTTATTTAAGGCATTAAGTTACATTTCTCTTCAGCTACAAGAGTTCAGGGTTTAAAACTGCTGTTGGATTGTATTGATTTTTGGATTTACTACATCTAAGGTTTGATTATTTCCATTGCTTTTTGATTTTTGCATTATTATATTACAGTTTATTGTATTTTAAACTTCGTTTTACTGTAAAGTTTTTTTTTCTTGAAGTCTTAAAAATTGTTGGCTATGATCAGTTATGGAACATCCCTTTTGCATTCATTAATTGAATAGGAATTTGATCTAGCAGCTAATTAGTGGGAGGAGCTGAGAAACAGTTTTCTTATTTAAGGCATTCACCTACATTCCTCTTCGATTAAAAGAACTGAGTTTAAAACTGCTGTTTGACTGCATTGATTTTTAGATTCTTTCTCACCCACCTAGCTCTTGTTTTGCTTTTAAAGTTGGTGTCTTTGTAGTTGGCTGCCACTTCTGTAAATTGTAGTTTGCAAGCCCCTCCCAGTGCTATTTCTACTGGACACTGATAACTCAAACTGAAAATGTACTCCCATTAGACTCTTAAAAGTTTGAGTCAGGCTCTTTTTGTACATAAGTATAATTGTGAATTGCTGCAGGATTTTAGCTTAAGTTAGTACATTTCTACTGCATTTTTACTGTTGCATTTCACTTGGTCTGTGGACCTTAGTCTTGTAGTATCACTCACAATAGTGACAGAATTGTGAAGTGTTGCAGGATCTAAGTCCCATTTATTACATTTCTACTGCAGTTTTTTCTGCTTGCATTTTACTTTGTCTGGGGACCTTGACATGTATTCATGTAGTTTCACTCACAACAGTCGGAACATTTTAAATTGCTGCAGGATCTGAGCCTAATTTATTATATTTCTACTGCATTTTTTTCTGTTTGCATCTCACTTAGTCTGGGAACCTTAGTCTTGTAGCATCATTCACAATAGTGAGAGAATTAACTGCTGCACAATCTGAGTCCCATTTATTACATTTCCACTGCAGTTTTTTCTGCTTGCATTTTACTTGGTCTTGGCACCTTAGTGTATTCTTGTAGTATCACTCACAATAGTGAGAAAATTGTGAATTGCTGTAGGACCTGAGCCTTATATATAGATGCATACTGCTCTTTTACTGTTTCCTGATTGGATTCCTCTCTAACTCATCTTCTATAACCTGTGCTGAGTTGTGCAACAGTCGTTTGCAGTGCCCTGTATAGAAGCAGGCACCTACAGTTGTTATTCTCCATATAAAAATTCTTCAATTATTTTCTCAAGCATCTTGCTGGGTGTAGAGCAGCTAGTTTGCCCAGTAAAAAAACATTACTCCAAGACTGTTATTTTAGACCAATCCTAGACCTCTACTCCCACCCAACAACTCCAAACCCCGATTGCACCACCCCTCTTAGAGCACAAAAAAGGATCCACAGTTATAAATGCGTACTTTCCTACTGTCTCTTGTAGCCAGTCTGGCAGAAATGGGCATAGTGAGACAATGTAGCAATTGTCTCATATTTACTGACAATGACCTTATTCTTAAGCAGACTGACACAATATGTAAGAAATGTAATTACAGTATATCTTTGGAGGCAAAGCTCTTACAGACAGATACTGATATCTCCAAACAGGTCGCCAGTAACACACACACACACACACACACACAGCACCTACTATAGGTCAGACACATAAACTCACATATGCTGAGGGTCTTAAATGCAATCTACTGAAACCTCAAAGGACTCCTATACACTGACCTCAGCAACCTCCCAAGCACTTTCGAAAGAACAGCGCTCCCCAGGACGCATACAACCACATCATAATGTCTCAGCCTCTAAGCCCTTGAAGTCACCTGCCGTACAACTCAATATACTGATCATTGCAGACTTCGTTCTGATCAGGCTGAGCAAGGACACAGTCATGGTCAGTTGCCTATCAGGGGCAAGGATACACCAGATCACACATAGGCTCAGGACATCAAATGATAAGTACCAGTATGACTTTGTCAAAGTCCAAGTGGGTGTTAATGACCTGAGACGTACCTTCCTGGACTATATGAACAGAGACATGATAGAGTTTTCAGATTATGTGTATCAGGCCAGTATGAGCCTAACACTGAGCAGCATTCTGCTTTCTCCAAGGATGATACCATAGTATAAACAGAAGATGATTGACTTTAATAATTGGCTTAGTTACTCATGTCATTTTAAGTGAGTCCAACATTTGTCAGCTTGGGAGGACATGATCAACACTCTACACTGCTTTGCCAGGGATGGTCTGCACCAGTTCCCACTAGGCTTTGGACATTGGCCAAAACTTTATCTAACACTATAGTGCCTTCTTTAGGTAATTCCACTCTGATAAGTCTTCTAACATAGTAAATTTTGTGCAAGACAAACTAAATGTGTTACTGCTTAATGCTACGAGTCTCAACAAGAAGCTTCACTCCCTGGAACTGTTCCTCACCGTAGAGAGAGTTGACATCTGTGCAGTTAGTGAAACATGGTTTAAAGCTGCAGTACAAGGTTATAATGCCTGGCACACATTTAGACCAGGTACCACAGAAGAAGAGACAAGAGGTGGAGGTGTATCAATCTGCATAAAAATTAAGCACACCTCAAGATTGGTCAAGCAGTATGATGCGCTTGAGTTACTTCATGTCCAATACCATATCTTTGCTAGCTATAGGTCCTCATCTATGACCCAGATAACCATACCACATACTTGAATGCACTGCAGTCACTCACAATTCAGCCCAATATCATGCTCGTGGGTGATTTCAGCTATCTCACCGTAAACTAAGATACATGCAAAAACATTAACATGCAGGCTCATTTTATCAATGTAAACACCCTGGAACAGCTAGTCTGCACAACTACTAGGGGTGTAAATATCCTGGATCTGATATTCACAAATATGATAAAATATTGCACCCCCATCCCCACCGCATGCAATGTCATCACTGGTCAGATCAGATCACAAAATGGTTACCCTTGAAATAAATATAAAGGCTGAACTTCCAGCAAAACTCAGAACCTTTAAGAATTTTTCCAAGGCTAGCGTCTTCCTATTAAGCAATAGCATAGCTAAAGTTAAGCTCCCCAAACTCAGAGAACATGGTGGCCTATGTGGAAATGTTTATTGAAACCCTCTACAAGTGTATAAATAACTGCATAAAAACAGTAGTACCAAGCTGAAATAAGCTTAGGACAAACTCCAAGAACAAGCCACCTTTGTGCATCATCAGGATCAAGACAACCAAAGCCAACTTCAAGGCAAAAATAGCCTCCCAGGGTAATGATAACCATAAGGCATTTTACAGTTATATTAGCAACCTTAAAGGGAACACACAATTGTGTGCTGAACTAATAATATATGGAACTTCCTAAATCAAACTGGGGATATAGCAAATTTGCTGGGTAATAAATTAGCTTCAGTTTCATCCCTATTATCACCTCCAGTCCTCACGAGGAAATACTCTCTACCATTTTTCGCCCCAACTATCACTAAAGAACAGGTCTTCTCTGCACTCCCCAATACTAAAAACAATGCAACAATAGGTCCTGATAATCATACCTCTCAAACTCATACTGCCAGAAATCTCGACATAGCCTAAAATAATGAGAGGACAAAGGCCCAAAAATAGGAACAGATTGTAAATATTGCTCTTACAAACTTAGAAAGTTGATAGAATACGTGGACGTGTGTTAGGATGCATTTTCAGAAGGCTATAAAGTATGAAACAAAGGTAAAACTCAAATGTATGTAATTATTAAGTGAACTCAGTCTTCAGTTATTTAGCAAAAAAACACAAATTGTTTGAGAAACATTACAAAAACATGTGGCAAAAATCTGGTCATTCTACAAAAATCAGGCCAGTGGAGATGTATGCTGATAGTATCCCAGGATACCTCCTAAATAACTTAAACCATGACATATCACACTGGGTTTATATTACTATGTCGAAAGATCTTTACACCGAACACCTCTCCATCGACACAAAACTGTCAAAATTCACTTCCATGAATTGCAGAATTTTTCCCAGAGAAATGCAACAATTGATCAAAACACACACTGCACTAAAACAAACCCACCCAAGTGGGGGGATTTGCCCCCCCCACACACTCCCAACTATATATGCCAACTCTAAGATCGCACTACAGTGGGGAAAAGGGCAAAGTTGTGGATTTTGCCAACTACTTCCTTTACCTGAGAAAAAATCCACAATTCAAGGAAGTGAATTTCAATGGTTTTGTGTCGATGGGCAGCTGTTCGATGTAAAGGTCTTTTGAAGTAGTAATATAGACCCATAATGCCCACTAGAATCTCTATTCAACTACAGCCTCCAGACAGGTTTCAACCCTACAGAATAGAGGACTGCAGTGGTCATCCCTCTACACAAAGATCGACCATCAACAGACCCAAGGCAAGGCCATGGAAAGAATTATTGTGGACCTGATAAACAAAGCCATGGGAAATCTTCAAATATTGGACCTATCCCACTTCAGTTTCATCAAGGGCAGGTCATGTCTACTAAACTTGGTGATTTCTTTGAGAAGGTCACTAGAGCCAAGGAGGAGGACAAAATAGTATATACTGCCTATTTTGACCTGACAAGGGCATTTGATAAAATACCTCTCTTTGGTAATATAGACAAACTCACAAATTTAAGCATAAATCCCTCTGTCACCCAATGGATAGCCAAATGGCTCACAGAGAGAACACATGAAGTTAGGGTGGGAGAATCCACCTCCAACAAGAGGCCTGTCACTAGTAGTGTCCCATATGATTCAGTAATTAGACCTCTCCTGTTTGGAATATACTTCTCTGAAGTCAAGGAAAATGTAAAGGGCCTTTGGCCTGTCATATTTGCTGATGACTGTAAGCTGGGTACAATCATTAAATCCCTCAAAGATGTAGATATCCTCCAGGATGATCTGACACAAACAAATAACTTGTGCCCAAACCATGGCCTAAAACGCAATGCAAAAAATGCATAATTATACCCTTTGAGAAGACGATCAGCTTTGCAAATTACAAGATTGATAAGAGTCCCCTAAAATTAGACTCTATGGTAAGAAGCTTGGGAAATCAGGTTGATTGTAACCTGAACTTTGATCACCAGGTGTCCATGGTACTGAGAAAATCCTTCTATGTGACATAACTTATAAGTAAGGACATGGCATCCAGATCTAAGGAGATAATAGTCCCACTATACTCAGCCCTCATTACACCAATAGTTCAGTACAATACACCCTTTGTCATGTATCTGACCAGGCATTTGCAACAGCTGGAACAGCCACAGAGATTCCTCACTAAAAGAATACTGGGATAATATGTACTATGCGGACCACTTCAAAGTCCTGTAGCGGTGCTTGGTCTCCTATAAACTACTGAGGGGCAATCTGTGTCTAACTTACATGGTAGTCTCCAATCCTGCTGTGATGGATCTGCTACAAATTCACAAAACAAACAGAACTAGAATTAACTGATCTAAGGATCTAAACAGTCCTTGACATAAACAAATATGTTGGAGGGAGAGGTGCGTGTCACTTGTCTTGTGTATATTCAATAAGATGATGAGGCCGGGTGTTCATTTAAGTAATTTATTGCACACAAACACATCAGGATGGAGAACAGTAACATTAAATTTAAACAAACTAACTGACTGACTGCTACACACATGCATGCTTACACCTCAGCTGCTCACTACAAAATGGCATTCTTGCTTGCATGTGCTCAGTACTTATATGCACACCCCCACTGTTTGGAATAGTTCTTAAAGAAACATGCACACTCTGATATACATCCTCCATCTTTGACTAGCTGGTCATGCAAATAGACAATCACAATCATATGAGCATGCAAATTATATAAATATATACAAATAACAATCATGTCCAGGTTGCTGTGTATTTAGGATTAGGTCTTAAGTTACGACCTGACCTCATAATGTAATAAGTAGAACTGGGTTTAGCAACAGGGACTTTAGGGGATACTTTCAGGAACAGGAATAAGCAATGAAATGTTCTCTGGAACAGGAACATTGGACAAATCACTCTGAGAATTACAGTCTTTGTTACAAGCAAAATGTTGCGACACTGGCTCGGACACCAGTAGTAAATGCTTCTGATTCCACCTGAATTCCATGCTTTGTGGCTCAACAATGTACAATCTCAGTTCTTCACACAAATGTTTCACAAGTCCTATTAGATCAAATCCTTTTGCTGTTTGCATTCTCACTGTCTCCTTTTAATGGATTCAGAGGTTTGCTGGTTTTATCATACTAAGACTTTTGGAACAAAAACTCCTTTAGGAGTTGAGCTTTTACTGCTTTGTTTTTTTCAGCACTTGGAACCAACAAATTCTTACTGATTGGCAGTTGAACCAAGAAGATTGTCATGAGGTATGTTTCTGAGATTTAGAGGATTGAGAAAAACATCAGTATTGTCATGTTTAGACTTTTCCAATAGCTGTTTTGCACTTTGAACTGCACATTCTGCCAAGCCATTTGACTGTGGATATTCAGGACTACTCAGAACATGAACAAAGTCCCACATTTCTGCAAATCTCTAGAACTGCTGACTTGTAAACTGTGCACCATTGTCAGAAATGACTATGTGGAGACTACTATGGAAAGAAAAATGTCTCTTCAATTTTGTAATGACAGTACTGGAAGTTAAATTAAGAAGTAGGCCAATCTTGAACCTATTTGAATAAGAGTCTACTAATACCAAGTAATGCTGACCATTCTATTCAAAGATGTCTATAGCTACTGTCGAGCAAGGTGCTTCAAGAATTTGGCTTAGCTGAAGTGACTCTTTTTGTTGATGTGGTTTAGTATTATTACAAACAGAACAAGTTGAAAGTTCTTTCTCAATTTTGACATAGAAGGCCAAAATACTAGTCTTCTCACCCTTCATTTGGTAGAATCAGTTCCTGGGTGGTCACAATGCAAGATTTTAATTATACTCCTGTTGCAAGGATTTTGGAACAACCACTTTTGGATCTTTCATGATGATATCATCTTCCATCAAAATCTCATCTCTGTAAGAAAAATACTGCTCCACATCTGGTGGCAAATAAGATTGCTTTGAGGAACATCCTCGACTGATAAAATGGTTGAGCTTCTGGAGAATTGGATATAAATTGTATGAGTTCTAAGCTCATCAAGATGTATGGAAGAAAGATTTCTCACTTCCAGGACTTCAAAATCAGGTTTCTCATTTTCATGCTGTTCAGTGTTTTTTCTGGGCAATCTGGATAATGTATCAGCAAGAAGAAGGTTGTCTTTTGTGAATACCAAATAAAAATTGTACTGTTGCAATTTCAACATCATGTGTTGCAATCTGGCAGGAGCTGTGTATATTCGCTTTTAAAAAATAGTGACCAAAGGTTGGTGGTTGGTCTCAATTTGAATAGGTTTGCCATAAATATAATAATGGAACTTTGAACATGTGAATACAATTGTCAAGATATCTTTCTCTATCTGAGCATACTGCATTTCTGTTTGGGTTAGTGTTCTGGATGCATAGGCTACTGGTCTGCCCTCCTGAAGAATGACTGCACCAAGACCAAATTTCGAGTCATCTCAAGAAAGAGTGATAGGTTTGTGAAAATCATAATATCTTAAAGTTGGTGGACTGGAAATTCTCTATTTCAGGACAACAAATGCTCTTTGGTGTTGCTCTGACCAGGACCAAGTAACATCTTTGCATGTCAGCTCTCTGAATAGTGCTGAAAGTATGCCCAAATCTGAAATGAACTTGCCCAAATTGTTGACCATGCCAAGAAAATGTTGTAGGGAGGTCACATTGTCTGGAGCTGGCATCTCAGGAATTGCAGATTGCTTAGAAGGATCTGATCATAAGCCTGAAATGGTAAACAAGTGACCCATATAAATAATTTCTCATAGTCTGAATTTGTATTTCTGAGGATCCAGCTTAACATTCACCTTATGAGCACATTTTAGAACTTTCCTGAGGTTTCTATCATGTTCGACTTCACCATTGTCTCCTACAAGAATATCATCTACTATAATAGCACATGGATAGTGTTAGAAAAATATGTATTAATGTATATGTTTAGTGCTTATTAGAAGCTAAAAGGGTTAACACATTTCATTCTATTTTATGTACAGCTTAGTTTTGAATGAAACTACAAGATGCTTTTCAAACTGTAATATGCTTTCTGAAACTGCAAGATGCTCTCTGACCTAGTATTTGCTAGCACAGCAAAATTCATGTTTATGCCTTTTGGAAATTTACTGAGAAGCAGGTGATTATCTGCTAGGTCAGGAAAATAATGAATAGAACAATACTGTTTTCCATAATGTTATTGAACTTGAACAATCAGCTCTGTTTGTGTTATGAGAACATGCACAGCTGCAGAAAAGATAGATACAGTTAAACAAAGACTGCTTGAAGAAATGAACTATAATCTGTACTTGCTTTGTGCTTGAATTAGCCATAGTACCTTGAATGGTAACATTGCATAGTGAGAAGTTGTATCTGACCGGTGGTCATCAAGGCCACATTGTTTTTCTTAGGAAGCTTTTTTTATAAACTTGATATGCCAGCAGAAAATCATGGACAAACAGCTGCTCTGAAATAATATTGAAAGAACTTGTGATTTATTACGTCAGCTTAGTAGGCAATGTCTTGTAAGAAATGTATAAGAATGGCTTCACTTCCTGATTCTAGTTAGACAAACTCTGTGTTAGCACGTTTTTATCTCCTTGCTGCAAGATTAAAGTGCCTTAACCTGAACCTGCTGTGTGTTGATCTTTTTGAAGTTGTTTTTCCTTTGACAGATTGGTCCTTCGGACCGGAAACTCTCACTTCGCCTCAGGTCAAATGGGCCAGGTGGCATGAAACCGTACGGGGAAGAGACCACATTGGTTCTTCTGCTCTGAAAGATCTCCGACTGAATTGTCGTTCAAAAGAGGCCAGCCACTGTTCTGATCTGCGACTGGAGGACGAGTTAACAGTTTTCTCTTGAACCAGGCAATCAATCACGGAGGCTCAGGTAAGGTGAGATTTACCTTTTTTCTGTTTTAGATCAGGGATTTGATTTGTATCATCTGTCAGGAGATTTGTCTTGTACAAGTCAGGGACAGGAAGATTGCAGTCTTGTCATAGATCAGGGAAACAGAATAGGTAAGGCAGTTATTCTAGATAAACTGTGAAAAAGAGAAATTGTGGTACCACGTGAAAATAAGAAGGGTCACGTAACATTTTAACAGTCAGAACAATATGGGAAATAAGTGCACAAAAAGTTCCCAAGATCCACCGTTAACCGAAGATGCAAAATATATGCAATTACACCGTGCCGACAATGTTAGGTACTATACAAAATGGGTTAATAAATATGAATTTGATGGCAAATTAGAAAATCCTCACTTATTAAACTCATCAAACAGCTTAAAACTGATGCAAAAGGTCAGGTAAAAAAGCAACGTCAATTAGGCATTCCTCAGGTACACAGGTGGATTAAGGAAGCAAACCGTAGGGAACAAAAAAGTAATAATTCAAAAGCTATGTTTCTAGATAAAGAGGACAATAATTTGGTAATAGCATCAGCCCCTCCGCCCCTTCTGCTTCCCTTATCAGAATATGAAGCGAGTGGACAAGCTGGTCCACCTCCACTATACCCAGCTGTCTCCGCGAAGCCAAAGCAGTATGTCAGAGATCCCGTCGAGACTAGGTCTCGAACATGTAACTTAAGGGGGAATACTGAGTTATATCAAATGAACAAAAATTCATGAGCTATGAGTGAAGAAGCGATATGTCCACTCAAAGAAGTACCAAATCCTCAGGCAGGACAGGAAGGGCAGGACCCGACTCTCCTAGTATATAAACCATGGATACCGGAAGACATCCAGAAAGCCACAGAGGGAATTCCCTGTCCAAAAGTTAATTTTAGAAAATTCTTAGAAGACTTACAGGGTATGAGGTTAAGTTATCATTTAAATGGAGAAGAAATAGAAAAAGTAGTTAGACAAATCGTTGGTCCAGATTGGCACATGATCAGTGGCAACTGGATTCCCCGTGACGCAGAACACAAGCCACTCCCACATAGCAACGCAGAACTGGATAACAGAGTGAAAGGTCTAACAGACCGAATCTCTGAGAAATGGAAACCTAGGGTAGACTGGACTTGCATTAATCAATGCATCCAACAAGAAGGTGAAACTGTTGACAGATATTATGCTAGATTATTAGAGTGTTTTAATAACCATTGTGGAATGCAGGTACCTGAAGACCAAACACATGATTCCCCGTATGAGCAGCAGCTAAAGAATGCATTTTTAAAAGGCAGTATTTTGCCTATAAGAAGCTTTATTACAAAGCACATGGTACACCATCGTACAAGTAGATTACAGTCTCTACTTGAATATGCTAGACATGCCGAAAGGCATTTTAACAGTAAAAAGAAAAAGAAAGCCCAAGTATTTTCCATAGAAGATGGAGCAGAAGTTTATGTAGTACAGTCCGGGAAAAAGGGCAAGAAAAATGCCCAGGGAAACAAACAATCTGATAAGCGATCACAGGAGTTTGAAGAGAGAAAGAAAAGGGGGGAATGTTTTAAGTGCGGAAAAAAGGAACATTTAGCAAGGGATTGCAAGCAAAACAAGAAGGTAGCCATGGAAGATAAGGAGGGTGAGGACTGACTATATGATAGTCAAGAATCACTAGAAGGGAATAACCAAGAAAAGACAAATGCAAATGTGATAGAGGGAGTAGAGGATGTGATAGAAGAAATAGAGAAAGTGCAAGAAATCACAGATAGTGAAGAAAGTGAAATTTTAGACTTAGCATTATTGAGCCTAGAGCTCTACTTAGCAGACACGAAACCAGAAGTTACACTTCTGGTAGAGGGGAGGGAAGTAAAATTCCTGTGTGACTCAGGGGCATCACGGACCCTGATACATCCTTCCAAACTACCAGAAAATCCAGAATCATTTGATTACATATTAGTGAAAGTAGCTAATGGACAGCTGTATCAGGAGCCACTCTCCAATAACATAGCAATAACTATCCCTGTTTCAGGGATGACCCAGAAAAGCAACATTTTTGTTTCTTCAAAATGCCCGGTAAACCTTTTGGGCAGCGATCTTATGCATTTATTTGGCATAGCAGTAGTTCCAACCATGCAGGGTATGGAAGCACAGCGACAAATGGATACTTTTATGGTGCGACCGGAGAGCAAAACATTTTATTGGTACAGCCAGGACTTGGTCACGACTGGTCCAGGGGCAGTAACCAAAGAGCTGATGAATGTAGCCATCAGTAAGTCCCCCTCCCTTGACACTGATAAACAGCATTTGTTGCACTGTACTCTGTATTATTGTAGCACACCAGGACCTGATAAGAAATATGAGCAAGAACTGTTTAAAAACCATGCAAACAGATTAGTATTACGTAATCTGTACTGGGACACAGAAGGGAACAGTGTAGTTAGCTGTTCATTGCCCCAGGAATTCTTTGCACTCTATAAATCTAATCGATTACCACATGTTAGTTTGACTAAGGACAAGAATGTGAAATGGGCAGACCTAGGAGAAAAAGTCACAAAGTGGGAAAAATAGATGGAGTTAGAATTGTCAGAACAGGGAGTACAGAAGCAGAAGTTAAATTGGATAACACAGACACACCCAGCTGTACACTTGCAGTCTAGCGAAGACAGCTGATTAGCCCTCTTACTAGAAGAGGAAGAAAATGCCTTACAGAGCATACCAGAAACTCTCTGGTCAACAGGGAAATCAGATGTAGGACTAATTCGTACAGCAGGACCAGTTACTATCATGCCAAAATCAGCATTTAGACAACAGAAGAGACAGTATCCCTTAAGAAAAGATGCAGAAGTAGGAATCAAACCTATAATAGCAGCTTTACTTAAGGAAGGAGTACTGGTAGAATCTCCCGATTCACCATGTAACACACCCTTATTTCCTGTCAGGAAAGCAAATGGAGAATGGCGTATGGTCCAAGATTTACAAGCTGTAAATGATGCAGTAATACCTAGAGCACCTAGGGTGCCAGATCCACACATCCTATTGAATGATTTGAAGCCTCAACAGAAGTATTTTTCTGTGGTAGATATTAGCAATGCGTTCTTTTCGATACCGATACACCCTGACAGCCAACATTGGTTTGCATTCACATTTCAGGGGAAAAGGTATACATACACACGACTACCACAGGGATACTGTGAAAGTCCAACAATATTCTCACAAGAGATGGCAAGCAACTTGGTGGGATTTAGCCCACCAAGAGGCAGTCAGATTTTACTTTATGTAGACGACATCCTGCTGGCAGCCCCCACCCAGCAAAAATGCAGAGAAGATACCATAGCATTACTACAATTTCTAGCCACTCAAGGACATAAAGTAAACAAAAACAAGTTGCAGCTTTGGAGAAAGCAGGTTAAATACCTGGGATATGTAATATCCAAAGAAGGCAGAACATTAGATGAAAATAGGAAAATAGCAATTTTACAAGCACCCAAACCGACTACCAAGAAGGAAATGATGTCCTTCCTGGGTACGACTAATTTCTGTCGGAGTTGGATTCCAAACTATGCCTTGGACTCTGCTCCACTGACCAACTTGATATACAAGAAGCCTATGGCAGCACAAGATTTATTACAATGGACACCAGAAGCAGAATCGGCTTTCTGCAAACTAAAACAATTGATAGCATCCTCATTAGTTTTAGGATTACCAAACTATCATAAACGTTTTTTCCAAACTGTAGATTGTAAGCAAGGTTATATGACATCAGTGTTAACGCAGCAACATGGGGACAAGTAACGCCCCATAACTTACTATTCATCACAGCTGGACCCAGTGGCTCGATCCCTGCCCCACTCTGTACAAGCAGTAGTCGCAGCTGCAATGGCAGTACAGGCTTCAGCCTCAGTAGTGTTATTCCACCCTCTCACATTGAGAGTGCCTCATGCAGTCGTGATTATTTTACTGCAAGAAAAAGTAGCATATCTTTCTCCTGCTAGACATCTTTCCTGTATGACTATACTGTTGAGCCAACCTCATATGACAATTGAACGATGTACAACTTTGAACCCGTCTACCTTGCTCCCGACCCCTGCGGACGGCACACCACACAGCTTCCTGCAGGAGATCGAGCAAAAGACACTGCCTAGAAAAGATCTAACGGATGTTCCCTTGGATGATGCCGAGGTGACATATTACGTGGACGGCTCATGCAGAAGGGGTCCTACAGGGCAGAATCTAGTGGGGTATGCAGTAGTTTCCGATACTGAGATTTTAGAAGCAAAGTCTTTACCACACAACTTATCTGCACAAGCAGCAGAATTGATTGCCTTGACAAGGGCATGTACCTTGGCAAAGGGTAAATGTGTGAACATTTTTACTGACAGCCAGTATGCTTTTTCTACTGTACATGTTTTTGCGCAACAGTGGAAGAATAGAGGAATGATAACATCTACTGGTAAACCGATTAATCATGCACATTTATTTTAGATTTGTTAGAATCTATTCAGTTACCTCAGAAAGTAGCTATTTGTAAATGTGTAGCTCATACCAAGCAACAGGATAGGATTTCAAAAGGTAATGCGAGAGCTGATACAGCTGCAAAGCAGGCAGCTTCAGCTTCAGAAATATTTCTTTTGAGTGAGGAATTACAACCTTCTGAGATTTTAGATTTAGAAATGTTGAAAACAATGCAGAC
The DNA here is from genome assembly GCF_019279795.1 of Protopterus annectens. NCBI lineage: Eukaryota > Metazoa > Chordata > Ceratodontiformes > Protopteridae > Protopterus > Protopterus annectens. Next base: position 463,538,299 of record NC_056729.1, read on the forward strand.
ACTTACTACGAAAGTAGAAAAACAGAAATGGATAAAATGAGAAGCAATTCTTGAGAAAGGGCTATACATCTCCAAAGAAAGAAAACCGATTTTGCCATCTAATTTGTTTAGATATGCAGCTTTGTTGAGTCATGGGCAGTGCCATGTCTCAACAGGGGGGATGGTACAGTTAGTGAATCGAGTGTTCACAGCATATGGATTTACAAACTACACAAAATATTTTTGTGCAGCATTCCATGTTTGTAACAAGCATCATGCACAAGGGGCGTTGAAGCCTAAGCAAGTGAGTTTCCCTGCACCGCCGTACCCGTTCCATACTATCTGTATGGATTTTATAGAACTGAACAAGTGCGAAAATAAGAAGTATTGTCTTGTCATTATAGATATGTTTTCCAAATGGGTGGAAGCTTTTCCAACCAAATATCCAGATGCAGCTACTGTTGCAAAAGTCCTTGTTAAAGAAATTATTCCTAGATTTGGCATACTGGAAAAGATCTACAGTGACAATGGCACACACTTTGTAAATCAAACTATACAACAGCTGAGCCGATATTTCGGAATTTCCTTAAAGAACCATTGTGCATACCATCCATAATCCGCAGGACTAGTAGAAAGGCATAATGGGGTTTTGAAAAATAAACTTAGAAAGTTAATTAGTGAGACACAAAATAATTGGGTGTACTGCCTGCCTCTGGTATTGTTGAGCATGAGAACTGTTCCGAATGCAAAGGGGTTAACTCCTTTTGAAAAATTATTTGGGAGGGCATACTATATACCTCAGTGGAAACCTCTCATTCCTGCAGACCAGGAGGCCGACAATTCACTCGCAGAATATATGAGACGACTTTTAAGTAATAAACAACTTTTGCAGTTAAATTCTGTTTCAGATAAAGAACAAACCAGACCATCGGAAGCAGCAGTAGTCCCAGGCACGTGGGTCTGGGTGAAAGTCATCAAGAGAAAAAAATGGACATCACTGAAGTCGGAAGGGCCATACCAAGTGCTACTGTCAACACTCACTGCAGTCAAGATCGCAGATCGAGTGTCCTGGATTCATCTGACACACTGTAAATTGGTTAAAAACTTTGAACTGGACAAAAAACTTGTTACTGTTACATAAGAACAAAATGACCAGATATGGAGCAAATAGAAATACAGAACAACCTCAGAAGTATTGCATGATCATTCTGTTAACTATACTGATAACATTAATCTTTTTGCTGTGGCCTTTCCTTTTTCCAGCCACACGAGCTGAACTGAATAAACGAGATGCATTACTCATAGAGTGGCATCCAAACTTTAACACTTACCAAGCAATTACATATGTGCATGCTGAAACTTTAAATGTTTCGAATTGCTGGATTTGCACAGCTATACCAACAGCATACGGGAGATTGTTAATGACTGTTGTCCCCCTAGGGGTCAATGAGACCTGGGAAAATGTGATTTTTGATACTACGACTGTGAAATCACAAGACAAGATAGCATTGTACCTGCCTGTTACACAAAAGGGAATTGTATGTTTTTACAAAAATGATACTGTTCAGGTGGGTTGGAGCAATTGTTAGCAAGGTTATATTTGTGATACAAACTATGACTCATATTTTGAATCAATGCACAAAACGGTTGATGAAGTACAACATAATCCTGTCCTTTTTAAACAACTATCTATCATTTATAAGAAAATGTTTCATGCAGGGCAAGTATATATTAATACTAAAGTAGAGAATTGTTATTTTGTGTGTGGGAAAAAGGCATACAAATGGTTACCTGAGAATTGGTCCGGCAGTTGTTTTTTGGGTTACCTGGTTCTGGCCATATGACACACTGCAGTTTTGCCTCAGGGAAGAATTCGAAATGTCAGAGAGAATGTCATAGAGAATGTCAAGAAACCTGGAAATCCAATCAAGAGACCTGAGAATCCAATGGGACAGATTGAAGCAGGCTGGAGAAACCATAACTCCATGAAAAACAAAGATAAACTGACACACATGGACTTGAGTGACACTATTATATCATGGGCAGGTATAGCCCCTGCATATGGCGCAGTAAAATCGATTTGGGAGCTGAGAAAACTGTCCAAACTTCTCTAAGTAATGAGCAATGCAACTTTTTCTGCTCTCGAATTAGTAACTGATGAACTGAATGCTATGAGAACTGTGGTGCTTCAAAACCGCATGGCTCTCGACTTCACCCTAGCGGCAAAAGGTGGTATGTGCGCTTTAATAAAAGAGGAGTGCTGTTCGTATATTCCTGACAACCAGCATGAGATAAACGACCCCCTCGAGGTAATTCAGCAAGTGTCGGCCATGACCAAACCAGGCCCAAGCCCACTGATGGATTTTTTCCAGAATTTGTTTAGGGGGTGGGGTAGCATCCTAATGAACATCCTGATTGACATTTGTGTGGGATTACTTCTATTAGGAGTATGTGTTTGTTGTGGTATTCCCTGCATGAAAAGATTAATTAAAGATTTTATAGACATGTCAGTTTCTGAGACTTTGTATCAAAGTACTGAAATTGAAGAACTGTTGAAAAATGAAACACTTTCATAAGTTTAAACTGAATGACTCTCTTAACTGCAAATTCTGAATGGAAGAGGTTAGGAGAAGAAGCAAATTGTTTATGCTTTTGAAAATAGAATAAAAAGTATTAACAGGGGGGAAATGTTAGAAAATATGTATTAATGTATATGTTTAGTGCTTATTAGAAGCTAAAAGGGTTAACACATTTCATTCTATTTTATGTACAGCTTAGTTTTGTATGAAACTACAAGATGCTTTTCAAACTGCAATATGCTTTCTGAAACTGCAAGATGCTCTCTGACCTAGTATTTGCTAGCACAGCAAAATTCATGTTTATGCCTTTTGGAAATTTACTGAGAAGCAGGTGATTATCTGCTAGGTCAGGAAAATAATGAATAGAACAATACTGTTTTCCATAATGTTATTGAACTTGAACAATCAGCTCTGTTCGTGTTATGAGAACATGCACAGCTGCAGAAAAGATAGATACAGTTGAACAAAGACTGCTTGAAGAAATGAACTATAATCTGTACTTGCTTTGTGCTTGAATTAGCCATAGTACCTTGAATGGTAACATTGCATAGTGAGAAGTTGTATCTGACCGGTGGTCATCAAGGCCACGTTGTTTTTCTTAGGAAGCTTTTTTTGTAAACTTGATATGCCAGCAGAAAATCATGGACAAACAGCTGCTATGAAATAATATTGAAAGAACTTGTGATTTATTACGTCAGCTTAGTAGGCAATGTCTTGTAATAAATGTATAAGAATGGCTTCACTTCCTGATTCTAGTTAGACAAACTCTGTATTAGCACATTTTTGTCTCCTTGCTGCAAGATTAAAGTGCCTTAACCTGAACCTGCCGTGTGTTGATCTTTTTGAAGTTGTTTTTCCTTTGACAGATAGCCAGAAAAAAATGTGCTCCATTGCATGTTGAAAGACTTCACTGGCAGAATTTATCCCAAATGGCATACTCAAAAATCTGTAACTTCCAAATGGTGTACTGAAAGTGGCAAGCAATGAAGATTTCCGGTGAAGCAAAATTAGCCAAAATGAACTTTTTGCATGTAAGACAGAAAAATCAGTGGCATTTGGCATAAGAGCAGCAACTTCCTCGACTGTATGCATTGGTTGATGAGGTCGTTTTAGTGCTTAGTTCAAGTCTCAAAGGTCAATACATATTCTAATGTCATCTGAGCTTTTCTTATGAGCTACCATCATGGAGGATACCCATTCAGATGGTTCTTCTACTGGACAAATTACACCTAAATGCACCATTCTGTCTAGCTCAGCTTTGACTCTGCCTTGCAAAGTTACTGGAACTTTCCTCACTGATCTGATAACTAGGCTTTCTTCAGAGACTAGCTTCACAGAGTACACAACTGGGACTTTGCCTAACTTGTCTTTGAAAATTTCAGCATTGTCAGAAAAAAATAGTTTGTGCGAAATTTCTGTTGTTATACATGCTTACATGATGGACCTCTGCATTAAATGAAAGCAGTCCCGTTTTCAAACTGTCTCTGAGGCCTAACAATAACTGTACATGTCTCTTAACTATGTAAAATTGCAAGTCATAGCTGTTCCTAGCAGAGTAATGTGAAAGCACCACTGAGCCTTCAGTTTGAAATTCTTCACCACCATAAGCAACAAGCTTCACACACTTTGCCAGACCAAACTTCTCACCAGCACTTACTTTGACAAACATTTCTACTGACATAACATTGCACTTTGAACCAGTATCAGCTTTGAGCTCTACAGTTCTCCCATTAATCAGAACAGTGCAAAATACTTAATTCTTTGCCCACAAATCTACTGCATTGACTATTTCACCAAGCACTGACACACCATCAACATAAAAGCATGGTCACAGTTTTCTAGCTGATCAACTTGCCTCTTTGAAAGTTCTCTTTTACTACAAGAATGTTCCCCTTTTGATTTACAGAACCTTTTGAAATGATTCCACTTTTTACATGTGTGACACTGCAGACCAAAAGCTAAGCATTTTTCTCTTTTGGGCTCATGGCTACCTCCACAATTACGACAATTGACTATGAGACTTGCCACATATTTTGCTGACTCACCCCTCTGCTTCACTGAGAAGCTTTGGATTTTACTGGAGCTCCCCTATAAAGGCTCTAGGTGGGACCATGCCCTTAGGCCTGTATCTTTTAACCAGGTGCTACATTCTATCAGCATTAGCACTGGAAGGCACTGGAAGCATGCATTTTTCATTTGTAAGCATATTCTTGTATTTTCTGTGAGCTCTTATATCTTACAACTCTCTATGTCCTTATTCAAAGTTAAATCACTGTCTCAAAGCAGAATCTTTCTCACTGCATCATCGTTAATATCACACTAAAGCCTGTCTTTTATCAACTCATCTCTTAAATATGCTAACCTTGGACTTTTGGATTGGGAGACCAATAATGTATTGAATAGTAGCTTTAATAATAAGTCAGGAAATCCTTCTATATGGCACACCTCATCACTAAGAGCTTTTCATCCAGAAAAAAGGAGGTCATTGTCCCACTGTACTCATTCCTCATTAGACCCATTATAGAGTACAATACCCCGTTTGGTATGTACCTCACCAGACATCTGCAATAGATGGAAAAGCCACAGAAATACCTCACTAAAAGAATCACAGGCCTAAAGGAGATGCCTTATGCTGACCGTCTAAAAAAACTCCAGCTATACCCTGTGGCATATCGTCTACTCAGAGGCGATCTTTGCTTAACATACAAGGCCATGTCAAATCCTGAGCTGTTGGACATGCTCCACTTAAGGAAACCCCAGTTCCTCAGAGTCACATGCACCAGGGATCTAAACCTTATCACACTGAACAAAACATGCTGGAGGGATATGTTCCTGACCCAGAGACTCCCCGTACTCTGGAATAGACTGCCCATACATGTCAAGCAGAGTGCCTCCTTGGCCATTTTCAAAAGGAACTTTGATGATTGGATGGGAGATGGGAAATTCACCCCGGAGATCACGTCAGTCATCCTGCTAGTCAGGGGTCCAGGGAAGTAAATATTGTGGGAAGAAATATCCGGAGAATTGTTTGGCTAGGCTTGTATAGGCCATTGGGCTGATAGGCTAGTACCAACCTATGAACCTATAATGTTATATGTTAGATTATTTGATGACATCTTTATTTTATGGATGGGTTTGGAGAGTGAAATTGATGATTTTGTCATGTATCTTAATAGGTTCATAGGTAGGTACTTAGTTATCTGCCCAGTGGCATTTATAAGCCTAGCCAGAATGTGTTGGCTTTCGCCGGCCCCTTAGATTAGTTCCCTGTGCCTCTGTCCAGCAGAGCCATTGAAGTGATCCCTGGGGTAAACTTTCTGTTTCCCATCCACTCATCAAGGTTTCTCTTGAAGAGGGTTAGTGAGGAGCTCTGCCTAATGTAGATTGGAATCTTGTTCCAGAGCATGGGAAGTCTCTGGGACAGGAATCTATCCCTCCAGCACATCCTATTTATTGTTGTGGTGAGGTTTAGATCCTTGGAGTGTGTGGCTCGAGGGGATATGGTTTTCTTTAGGTGGAGCATGTCCATCAATTCTGGGTTGGACATGGCCTTGTATGTCAGACAGAGATCACCTGTGAGTAGGCAGTACGCAACCGAGTACAGCTGGAGTTTCTTCAGTTGAGCTGCATAGGGCATCTGCTTGAGGCCAGTGATCCTCTTAGTGAGGTACTTCTGTGGTCTTTCAAGTTGTTGCAGGTGTCTTGTAAGGTACATCCCAAATGGGGCATTGTACTCTATGAAGTGTCTGATGAACGATGTATAGAGGGGCCCAATGACCTCTTTCGATCTGGATGCAAACCCTTTTGTGATTAGGTGGGCCACATAGAAGGATTTTCTAACCACTTTGGCAATGTGATTATCACAGGACAGGTTACTATCAATGTGGGTCCCCAGATCCCTTATTACGTCTTCCGTATTTAGGGGGCTACCACCTATGTGGTAGTTTGTGGGTACTTTGTTTTTTCCAAAGGGGATGACTATGCACTTTTTGGCTTTTAGCTTGAGGCCATGGTTTTCACACCAGGTATCTGTCTCAGTGAGACCCTTTTGGAGGATGTCTGTGTCAGCCGGAGAGTCAATTATAGCCCCTAGTTTGCAGTCATCTTCGAACTTGGTCAGCCATAGTCCTCCTGTGCTTGTCTGTACCTCTGAGAAGTATATGCCGAACAGGAGGGGTCCTAGGACTGAGCCCTGGGGAACGCCACTTGTAACCAGTTTAGAGTCAGACCTAGCTCGCGCAACTCTTACCATGTGGGTTCTGTCTGTGACCCATTTAGCAACCCATCTCGTGACGTAGGGGTTTATGTTCAGGCTGGTGAGCTTGTCTATAATACCTGAGTGGGGAATGGTGTTGAAGACCTTTGCAAGGTTTAGGTAGGCTGTGTGGACCACCTTTCCCTCGTCTATAGCCTTGGTAACTGTCTCAAAGAAGTCTACCAGGTTTAGGAGGCATGATCTGCCCTTAATAAAGCTGAACTGGGTAGGGTCCAGTGTTTGGAGGTTTCCAATGTCTCTGTTAATGAGATCCATGATGATGCACTCCATAGCTTTGCAGATCAAGCTAGTCAGGCTTATTGGGTGATAGTTCCCGGGGTCCATTATGGCTTCACCTTTGTGGAGTGGAATAACCGCTGCTGTGCGCCACTCTATGGGCACATAGCCTGTGGAGAGGCTGAGTTTAAACAGTGTGTTTAGGTGAGGGGTTAGTTCATCTTTGAGCTCGTGTAGGACATATCTTGGGACACCGTCCGGTCCCACTGATGCTGTGGTTTTGGCTTCGGAGAGGGCTGTTTTAACCTGAGTGTCTGTGATTTCAGGGGCACTGCATTCTTCTGGTATGGTTATGGGCCCTTTTGGGGGGAAAGTTTGCACTGAACCTGTCTGCCAGGATGTTGGCTATATCAGTCGGTTCAGTGTATTTTGTGTCATTCTGCACTAACTCTGAGCAGATCTGAGAATTGCCACTTAGATTCTTGACATAGCTAAAGAATGCCTTGTGGTTATCTTTGGAGTCCATGGCAATTTTTCTTTCGAATCTAGCCTTGGATAATTTTATGAGGGAACGTAGTTTCTTGCTGATACTGATCAGGGATGTCTTCCCTTCTTGGGATTTTACTCTTTTCTGTACTAGTTTCCTCCTTCTATTGTATAGCTTGTTTATGGCAGGGGTCCACCAGACTGGTTTCCATTTTTTGGAGGAGTGAGTCTTGGTTTTGTTTGGGATAGCATGATCCATGCATTCTTGTAGGTGCCCGTAGAGTGCATTAGTAAAGGATTTTGCAGCTTGGACAGTGTTATCCTCTAGCATGGGGGCTTTGAAACTTCCCACCTCGGTCTTAAGTAAAGTGAAGTTTGCTTTTGAAAAGTTTTTCACAGTGGTTTCTTTGACCGGGGGTGATGGCGGTATGTGGATATCCAGAGTGATTAGTTTATGGTCAGATCTAACCAGCAAGGGGTTGACCTCCAGTGTGGAACACCGGTCACCCATGTTGGTGATGACCAGGTCCAATATGTTGTCACCTCTGGTGACGGTGTTGACCAGTTGATCCAGGGCATTTCAGTTTATAAATTCTAGGAAATGTTGAGAAAGGGAGTTTGTACTTGAGTAGTTCTCCCAGTTAATGTTTGTGTAATTGAAATCACCCAATATCAGGGTGTTTGGTAGGACCTTTATGTTTCTCAGTGTTTCCAGGAATGCAGAGTGGGGGTCCTGGGACATGGTGGGTGATCTGTAGCAAGCTATAATTTGAATAACAGTTTTGCCCATTGTTAGTTGGACGTGGATGATCTCTGAAGCATCGTGCTGTGCCACTAACCTGGAGGTGTGGCTATCCTTGATGAATATGAATACTCCCCCATCTTTTGTTTTTTGGTATGGGTTTTGTGGCCAAAATGTATGGTATGAGTTGAAGCCTGGCAGTGCTGGGGTGCTCTCTGGAGCCTTAAACCAGGTTTCTGTTACTGCACATATATCGATTTTCTCCATACTGAGGAGTGCCTCGAGTGCGTGCATTTTGAGGTTTAGACTTCTGACATTGAGTAGTATTACCCTCAGTTTTTTGTTACTTGTGCTATTTATGGCGGTGGGTTTGTCTTTTACGCCTTGCCTAAAAAAGACACTATGGGGGTGGCAAGAGAATTGGCCAGTATTCGAAAGCCTAAGGGTGACAGGTGCAAGCTGTCTCTAGCAAAGCAGTGTGGCTTGTCGAGCATGTCATCCCAGGCTGACAGACACAATACTACATCTACATTTTTTAAATTTACATATAAATCGAATAAGAGTGAAATAAACTATTTGGATACGAGGATACAACATTAATTTTCTCATTTTAAGTCCACTATATATAGGAAACCTACATTTGGCAATATGTATTTGGACTTTTCTAGTTGTCACCCTCTTAGCCAGAAAGAAAGTATTGTAAAAGGGCAGTGTATTAGAGTCACCAGAATGACTTCACACAGAGACAATGTTTTAGATTAATGAAATAAGGTTGCAGAAAGTTTTTTAGGAGAGGATATCCTCATCATTTATTAGAGGATATAAGAAATTATGTTTTAACCAAATGGGGGGGGTAAAATACAACACCTTATTAGGTGTTGGGTTAATTCCCAAATTATAGAAGCACACTGAAAAGAGTTTCAAAAGAGGTTTAGTGATAGAATATGGACCTTATGGACAAGAAATTAAAAGTATAATTAAGAGGAATTTGAATATTTTGAGAGCAAGTCCAGAAATTTATCAGTTACTAGGTTTGGATCCTTGCTTTATATTTAAGACTGGTCCCAACTTGAAAGAGAAATTCAAAAGTAGTTTTAGGTTACAACATAATTATCGACATTCAGTGAAAGGAACAGTTAAGTGTGGATCTTGTGCCCAGTGTTTTCACATTCTGGAAACTCATAGTTTAAAATTAAAAAATAAATTCAATTCAATTATTATTTTTAGGCTTGGGAACTGCCAAACTATGAAGGTGGTTTGCTTAGCAAAATGTTTAACATGCTGGGCAAAATGGAGAGATCATTACGTAAAAGAATTTATGAACATCAATACCAAATAAGTAAACTAAATGAAACAGTGCCCTTTATAAGCACTGTAGAGTATGCTCTAGTTTTAATAGGTTTGATTTTGGTATTTTTATAACATGTTATAATTAACCCTAAAGCAGGAGATTTGAAAAGCAAACTAGAAGAGAGGAAGTTAAATGGCAACTAAAATTACATGCTACACATTATCCAGGAATAAATGAAAACATTTCCATGCAGCCGTTATTAAACATGAAAGCTAACTTTTATAAATAATTTCATAAATATTAATAAATTTTAATACTATTTGGAACTAGGATAGACTCATACTTTTAAGGATACATAAAAGGACATTGTGACTTTAAGAGGTAATAGATGGCAATTTGTAACAAGCGTGGAAGTATAAAACTGTTATTTTTTTAAATTAAAGTGATTCTGATGAAGTCCTACTGTTTTTAGGATGAAAGTGATCAATCATGAATGTATTTTAGATGTTTTTATATGGTTGGAATAAAAGTTTTTTAAAGGGACTTCTGTTTGCCTCAGCTGGAAGCGCTCATATATTTTGTTTCATCTCTTAAATCACCAAATCTGCATGTTTTTGCCTTGTTTCTCAAGTCAGTTATATATGCTGCAAAAGTTTCACCAGGCTTTTGATCTTTTGTGTAAAATATGTGCCTTATCATTGTAATATTCATTTGAGGTTTACACATTTCTCTAAATTTGTATTTTAAGCACTCAGGGTCTTCCTGGGTTTCAGCCGGTACCATTACATGAGGGTTTTCCCCCACCCCTAAATACACAGCTGGGACATACACAAATGAATGCTCCCTTTCAATGTCTTCTGAACCAGCTAAATTAAGCAGAATAAATGCCTTTGTATGTGCGTCTTTGTCAGAAAAAGCAGCCTGTATGAAAATATTGTACTCTTGCTCAAACACTCTCCAGTTGTCAGCGACATTATTATTAAATACAAGTGGAGCAGGTCTGTGAAATCCCTCTGCCATGCCAACAAAATGCCCTTGTAATTATGTATAAACACACACCAGGTACTCTAAAAAATATTCAACTGTACCATAAACTCTTTGAAATTCCTGTTTTCTGTGAAATAACTGTACTGTAATATTGCACAAACTTGCGAATATTTTGCACACTTTGGATATCTCAGATAGCTTTAGTTAATATGAAAAAGATGCACATAGCAAAAAATATATGTTTTTTTTTTCTCTTTTTTCTACATTTTTTGTGATGCGGAAGTTACTTCAAGCACTTTTGTAAGCATTACGAATATTTTTATGAAAATATAATTTTGAACATTTTGCTTTATTAGACCATTGTGTTGAATGGCTTTAATGCTCCTTTTTATATTCGTTGAGTAAAAAATCATTTAAATGAGTTTTTGTATCTGGATTTGACTTTCTGTCCTGTTTGTGAGTTGTTTGAGCAGGGGTGATCCACTCCTGTATATTCTTCCAACTGTAACTGCCTGCCTCATGGGCTTGACGAAGAAATTTTACAATGGATCCCATTCTGACACCATGTTGCTCATCTTGTGTATATTCAATAAGATGATGAGGCTGTGTGTTCATTTAAGTAGTTTATTACAGACAAATACATCAGGAAGTGAGAACAGTGACATTAAACTTAAACAAACTAACTGACTACTACACAAATGCATGCTTACACCTCAGCTGCTCTCTACAAAATGGCACTCTTACTTGCATGTGCTCAGTACTTATATGCATGTGCCCACTGATGGGAATAGCTCTTAAAGAAATATACACACTGATATACAGTGCGCATGTCAGAGATTGCCTCTGCTCTGGAACAAACTCCCCACTCATGTGAAACAGAGATTTCCCTAAGCCTATTCAAATGCAATTTGGACCAATGGATGGGGAACTGCAAATTCACCCCAGACTTATCACCTGTGGCAATTATGGACAGGGGCAGTTTGTAGATGATCGAGGGCACAGGCATATACCAAAACCATTTTAGCCTGTGGGCATTGTTAATTAGAGAAATTGGAACATGAATGGCTAGGCTTAAAATGATCTAGGGTCATTAATCAAGTCACCTCCTATAATCTTATGATTTTATGAGCCTATAAAAAGTAGCAGTACCTGTTCAAGTCAGTTTTAAAATGGGGGTGAAATTCAAGGTAATAAATGTGTTTTTTTCTGCATACGAGTACTGGTTGTGGTTAAGCCACCCTTATATATATATATATATATATATATATATATATATATATATATATATATATCAAAACACAATTACCTGAAATTCATAATGATATAATGCTTTAAAAAGTGCTTTTTTAACTGTATCATTATCAACATAGTTAGGAAAGCAATGTTAATTCTACTTGTATTCCCACCCCCTTTTGTCACTATACTTTCTCATTCATTCATTTTTTTTGTCTTCATTTCTTTTACTGTTATATGCAGCAGCACAGCAACCTGCAATGACCCCAGCAGCAAAGCCTGCCCCCCCCCGCCCACAGGTGGTAGCAGCAGCTTTACCACCACGAACACCAGTGAAAACACCTAGCACATATGAGTCCCAACCTGCCACAGTTACCTCTTACTCTCCCTGAGCTGCCTGCATTGAGGAAACCCTGCACCAAAGACTGGTACAGTGGAACATACCAATAGCAGTGTTCATAGAGACGACACCTTTCTTACTCACTGGCAGCTTGTAGAGCTTACGGGGGATATCATATTCAAGAGTTTGGATGCTCGCATTAGCTCCATGGAAACTGCACTCTGTTAACTCACTGAGTTGCATTTCTTCCCAGAACTGGTTCCGACTTCCAAGCCAGGACCTAGTAGTGACAGTACCTTTGCTGAGAAGTAATCTCACACTGGGTCTCAGCTAGTAGAGAAAACATCTGTGAATATCCAATCCTATTCCCCAACCTGTTGTTCCCCCTCCATTTTCCATCCTTACCCACTCCTTTTTGTTTTATAATCCTCCCTACACCATTGGCTCCTTTACCATTATGGCCCCCACTGTGTTACCACACACCTAGTTAATCATGTCTGTCTTTCTCTGCTACTGAATCTGCTGTTCTTGCTTTCTCTTAATTCCCTTACGTCCTTCCCTTCTGTTAAAAAAATACGCACCTATCCCATAAAAAAGTATATGCCTGTTACCCCCACCTCTATCCTGCTCATTCCTTATTTGTTCACCTCCTCTTTTACCCTCTGCTTGCTTCCCCTTTTCATCTATTTCTTATAGTCACATTTATGACCTATAGTATTGTCAGAAAAAAAAAGCATTTCGTCTTTTCCCGGTTAGGGGTCGCCACAGTGGAACTCCGGCCTGTTAATGATTGGCAGTGAATTTTTATGGTGCAGAGTTGCCAGCCTGATGCCCAGCCTTCAAAGAAGGCACACCCATTCATGCTTGCACCTACTTGCATGTCTTTAATGTTACTCGACCGTGGGGAGAACATGCAGACTCCACACAGAAGGCGCTTCAGCCGAGAATCAAACTGTTGAACCTCTTGCTGTGAGGTGACAATGCTAACCGCTGCACCACCATGGCCATACCTATAGTATTGTCAGAAAATGGATAAAAACAACACATAAATGGCCAAAAAGTGCTTCTAAAACACCTCTTTTTTCTACTTGTATGGTGCATGACAGGTCATGAAGTGTACCATCAATGCCCCTGTCCATCTAGCAAGAAATGGAACTATTCATTGTATAACAAAAAAGAAGTCCAGTCAATGTCATGTCTTACATGTATTGGTCTCAGCTATCATCAGTCATGCAAATGGTCTGATTGGCATTGCACAGCAGTCAGCAAATATGAAGTGTGGTAAAGCTTGTATCTGTAGTTTGAGAGCTGTCATGGCTCACTGCATTTTTGAAGTGTTTGTGCAGAATCATTGCACAGATGGGAGAGTTTAAATCCTCTCATGACTGTAGATTTTTTTTCACTTTTCTGCTTCTCATATGCAAATGTCTAAAAATGCCCTGATATGCATTTCCCTGACTCCTTTACCCCAAGTGCCTTTGTGGCTCACCTTTGGGGCTCACCTTGCTCTACTTTGGGAGAATGACAACCTTAGGATCAATTCCCTAAAGATCTCTCTTTGTTTCCTTCCTCCCATCTACAATTATCTAAACTATCCTGATATGCATTTCCCTGACATCTTGACTTTGAGTTACTTTATAGTCAAACTTGTTAATATACTACTTATGCTGCTGGACATCTTTTGGTTAAACTTCAAAAGAGACCACAGCTCTGTCTCTTCTGAGTCAGGCAGAATTTTTTTCCCGCCCTCTCACCCAGTTACAGTTGTCTTGTTAAATACCACTGTCTTTCTAGTTGCCTGCCTCTTATGTTAATCTGACCATATATCTCGTTTCCTCTCTACTTTCACTGGCTTCTGTGAGTAATCACAAAATCATCATTTTTGAAATCCCTCCCCTTCAACTATTTAAATTTATTGGCCATCCTACTGTATTCCAAAGTACCAGAATACAAAAGTGACCACCCCTTTCAATCCATCTTGCTGTAAAAATAGTAGCTCTCCCCTAAACCTTAACTTTTTAAAAAGGTAAAACTTAAGTTACCTACTTTCACATCTAACTTCTCTAGTGCATACTGCAGTGTGCATTTTTTTTTTCATCTTACCTTTAAGCATCCCTGTGACTAGCACTTGCTCTAATACCTGCTGGAAAGCACTAGGAAGTCTTAAACTGATACAAGCACTCAACTCTCCTTGTTAATAAGGAGAAATTAATAGTAGGCAGTAAACAGCCTATAATTGCAAAGTACATTGCTAAGGTAAGGGAAAACAGCTCCTGTACTTTACAAAAAATAAATAAAAAAACACCAAACCAGGCATGTCCAAGGGTCAGCTTCTGGTGATTTCTCTTGTCCACCTGGTGAATCTGGGCATACTGGGGCAATGCAGCTATTGCCTCATGTACACAGACAATCCTCCCCTCCTACCACCCAACACTACAACCTGTGAGAGATGCACTTACATAGCCAAAATGGAAGCAAAGCCCTCTCCACCCAAGAGTGTGCTAGACAGTCAAGAGGAGAAGGTTAACACCCACACTACACCTCAAGCAACACATAGCCCTTCTAAACCCACACCACCAACACCCACATATAGCAACACTAAATCCAGATATGCAGAGGTCCTTAATTGTAACCTGCCCAAGCAACAAGGACCTCTGAAGCTGAAACACAAACAAACACCAATCACAACCAAAGTGCCACATAGTTCACAACACCAGTGTGCCACACAGCAACAGCCCCTAAGGCAAGACAATGTACCTAACACTTTAGTCATAGGTGACTCTATAGTCCGGCAAACTGATGTCCCACTCACCAGGTTGAACAAGGAGAAAATTACAGTCAGCTGCCTGTCAGGTGCCAGGATCCACCACGTAACGTATGCTCTCAAGTCACTCCACAACAAGTACAAATATGACTCTGTCATTGTCCATGTTGGAGTGAATGACTTGAGACATACCTCCCGGGACTTCATGAAAAGAGACATGGAAGAGTTCTCAGATCATGTGGCCCAGGCAGGTATGACTCTAGCCCTGAGTAGCATCCTGCCTTCATCCAGAAAGATACCACAATATAAGGACAAAATGAATGACTTCAACAATTGGCTAAGCTTCTGGTGTCATTCAAAGGGAATCCAGTATCTGTCTGCCTGGGATGACATGATCGACATACCACGATGCTTTGCCAGAGATGGTCTGCACCTGTCGCCCCTGGGATTCAGGATACTGGCTAAGGCTCTTGCCACCCCTATAGTGCCTTTTTTAGGCAAAGTTCAAAGGACAAAACCACCACCATAACAGGTACAAGCATGCAAAATCTGAAGGTAATGCTACTCAATGCTAGAAGTCTAAACCTCAAAATGTACTCTCTCGAGGCACTCCTAAAAATGGAGAACATCGATATCTGTGCAGTAACTGAGACCTGGTTCAAGGCTCCAGAGAGCACCCCTGCAATACCAGGCTACAACTCTTACCACACTTTTCAGCCACCAAATCAGGACCAAAACACTAAAGGTGGAGGAGTGTCAATATTCACCAAGGATATTCACACCACCAGGCTAGTTGCCCAACACAATGCATCTGAAATTCTCCAGGTTCAACTAACACTAGGTAAGACTGCAATCCAAATTGTAGCTTGCTACAGATCCCCCACCATACCCAAAGATTCTCACTACACCTTTCTAAACATACTGGAAAATATTAAGATAGAACCAAACACCCTAATACTGGGTGATTTTAACTACCCTGCCATTAACTGGGAAAACTACTCATGTACCAACACATTTACCCAACGGTTATTGGAATTCATAAATTCAAACGCCCTGGATCACCTAATCCATAGTCCCGCCAGGGGCTCCAATATCCTAGATCTGGTCATTACCAACATGGGAAATCGATGCTCCACACCTATGGTCACCCCCTCATTAGTCAGGTCTGACCATAAGCTAATCACCCTTAACATCCACATCCCACCCCCACCCCCCTCAGTAAGGAAACCTCCATAAAGAAATTCTCCAAAGCCTACTTCATGCTACTCAAATCAGAAGTGACAAACTTCATGACATCCATGCAGAAGGGAACTGAAAGTTCAACTGCTGAATCCTACACTAAGGCATTGTACGAGCACATCCACTCATGCATGAATTGTGCCATCCCAAATAGAACCACGATGCTCTCATCCAAAAAATGGAAGTCAATCTGGTGGTCCCCTGCCATAAACAAACTTTACAACAAAAGGAAGAAACTGTTGCAGAAAAGAGGAAAATTCCAGGATTCAAAAAACTCCCTTACCAGCCTCAGTAAGAAACTGAGAGCCCTCATAAAATCCTCCAAAGCTAGTTACAAAAATAAAATTGCTAAAGATTCCAAAGACAACCGCAAGGCATTCTATAACTATGTCAAGAATCTAAATAGCAATGCTCAGATCTGCTCTGAGCTAAAACAGAATGGCATTAAATATACTGATCCCAAGGATATTGCCAATATCCTGGCAGATTGATTCAGAGTCAACTTCACCACCCTCTCACCCCCTAAATGGCCCATCTCAATACCGGAAGATTGCCAAATTCCGGTAATAACAGCCACACAGGTAAAAAATGCACTATCCAAAGCTAAGAATACAGCATCCATGGGACCAGATGACATCCTGGGCTGTGTACTACATGAACTACAATATGAACTGGCACCTCACCTAAGTGTCATGTTTAATCATAGCCTCACCTCAGGTTTCATGCCCACTGAGTGGTGCAGAGCTACAGTTATCCCACTCCACAAGAGGGGATCCACCTTGGATCCTGGAAACTACCATCCCATCAGTCTGACAAGCCTTATCTGCAAGGCCATGGAGTGTATTATCATGGAACTTATAAACAAAGACATTGGCAACCTTCAAACACTGGACCCCACCCAGTTTGGGTTCGTGAAAGGCCGATCTTGTCTCCTGAACCTGACTGACTTCTTCAAATCAGTCTCCAGAGCCATGGACAAGGGTAAGGTGGTCCACAAAACCTATCTAGACCTTGGCAAGGCCTTTGACACCACCCCCCACTCTGGAATCATAGATAAACTTACTAAGTTGGGCATTAATCCCTACCTCACCCAATGGGTTGCTAACTGGCTTACTGATAGAACCCACACTGTAAAAGTAGCCAACTCCAAATCCAGCTCCAGACAAGTGACAAGTGGAGTACTTCAGGGTTCAGTCCTGGGACCGCTCTTGTTTGGCATCTACTTCTCTGAAGTACAGGCCAACACTAAGGGACTCTGGCTAACAAAGTTCATGGATGACTGCAAACTGGGAGCCATTATTGAATCCCCAAATGATGTGGATACTCTACAAAAGGGCCTTACAGAAACAAATGCTTGGTGCCAGAGCCATGGGCTCAAGCTCAATACCAAGAAATGTATAGTTATCCCCTTTGGGAAAAAACAGGTACCCATGAATTACCATATAGGTGGCAGTACACTAAACACCGAAAGTGTGATAAGAGACTTAGGGACACAGGTGGACAGTGGTCTCACCTTCGATAACCACATCGCCACAACTGTCAGGAAATCCTTCTATGTGGCACACCTCATTACTAAAGGCTTTTCATCCAGGAAAAAGGAGGTCATTGTCCCACTGTACTCATCCCTCATTAGACCCCATTATAGAGTACAATGCCCCGTTTGGTATGTACCTCTCAAGACATCTGCAACAACTGGAAAGGCCGCAGAAATACCTCACTAAAAGAATCACAGGCCTAAAGCAGATGCCCTACGCTGACCGCCTTGAAAAACTCCAGCTATACTCTGTTACATGTCATCTACTCAGAGGCGATCTCTGCTTAACATACAAGGCCATGTCAAACCCAGAGCTGTTGGACATGCTACACTTAAAGAAATCCCAATCCCTCAGAAACACACGCTCCAGGGATCTAAACCTTGTCGTCACAATAAACAAAACATGCTGCAGGGATAGGTTCCTGACCCAGAGACTCCCCAGACTCTGGAATAGATTGGCCATACATGTCAAGCATAGTGCCTCTTTGGCCCTCTTCAAAAGGAACCTTGACGATTGGATGGGAGAAAGGAAATTCACCCCGGGGATCACGTCAGTTGCCCTGCTAGACAGGGGTCCAGGTAAGTAAATAGTGTGGGAAGAAATAGCCAGGGAATTGTTATGGCTAGGCTTGTATAGGTCCTAGGGCTGATAGCCTAGTACCAACCTATAAACCTATGAGGCCTGTCTTTTGTTTTCTCCTTCCCATCCCCTTCAACAATACATCAGCATTTTTGCATTACCATCTGTGGTCCCAGTTTTACAATAGATAAACTAGATGCTTGTGTATGATCCATGTTTGCTACAGCTGCTCTTACTTTATTGTAGCCATGGTTTAGTCTAGCACACTTTTCCTATGGTACCATGTGTAGCCATGATGAGGAATTATTCCACAGTGGCCTTCAGCCTGCACTTACTGAGCCTTGGGGCTCATCACACATGCATTGTAAGCAGTGTTGGCTTCACTGCAGTTGTGGATGTGGCATTTCTGAATCCCCCTCAAATAAATGCATGATCCAAGGTAAGGATGAATTTTACTAAACTAATTCTGCATTACTGAGCACAGCAGTCTTTAAACTAACTTTACAAATAACATTTGCAAAAATGCAAACACATCTGAAAGGTCTGAAATTAGCAGGTCTTTATTTAAATTGGGTACATGAATGTTTTACTTAGAAAATATCCCTTCAAGTTTTACGTCTTGAGGATGTGATAATCTGGAATATCATCACTTAATAATAAGTTAGATAGTGTAGCCTGTACATAGGATTGACAGTTTTTATTTAGAATGTGGTAGAACTGCGATGTTTCAAATTTTTGGAAGTTATTTTGTAGATATCATTGTTGCAACAGTTTGCTTCATAATTAACATTGGTTAAAATTGCAATATGTTATTGAAAACTATGACTTTCTTTCTAATGTACCTTATCAAATATTTTAAATAAGGGATATCAGAGAGTCAGAAGAATGATTCATAATAGAAAGTTCTAAATATTCCATATTAAATCTTATTCTTTTTATTACATATTTGTCTATTGTATGAATTGAAACCTCAGGATGGTTTGCTGTCTATCCTGGGAACCCATGCAAAACATCCCTCAAATTTAATTTTTAGCAAATAGTTTTCTTTGTGGCATAAATAATTTTACTTACAACCTCTTTTCCTGTTTTAATTCCCAAATCATTGCCTTTAAGTAAGCCAAACACTGCCTGCCAAGAATGATGAATGCATTATGTTTTATTTATATAAACTGATTAGGCTTGTATTGGATTGCAAAGCCCATGTCAAATCCAAGCTTGTGGCTTACTGCGGTTTATTGTACAAGCTGCACTGGATGAAATGCTAACGAAGTGAATAAGAGGTTCAGTCCACCACATTTACAGCATTAATTTAGGACTAAGAGGCTTAGTGCCACTGCTAATTGAGTATACAGTACTTAAAGCAATCTGGCAACATGTCAAAAAATGTGCAGTATGCAGTTACATGGTGCTCATGGCTAAGCTAGATATACTATGAAATATATGAACTCGGGATCTTACTTTTCTGTGGTTGTTGTATTCAGTCATACTTATAAATGTCTGCTTTTCACTTCAACAAATGGAAATTATTTTGCCTGTTAGTCTGTCTAAACTTTTAACAATGAATAAAAAATAAAGCCCCTGTCTTCACCATGTTTCTTATAAACCTAGAATGACAGAGACTGTGTTTAAACAGAGGACCGAAACAGTAGACAGTTTCAGCATAAGCACACTGTTTCCACCACCTCCCATAAGCAGACATTCCCCTTACAGTATCTCACATGCATAAAATTCTACCCTGTCTTTATGTATTTCTCCCTGGGATTCAGTAATAATTGTCTAGGCTTTGGGTGAAGTCTACATGATTTAATTACATTAGCATGATAAAGAGCAGGACTCATTGAATATGCACGCGTCCATGAAAAGGTTCAGGGAAGCTCAAGCATACAATGTTGACAAAACAGCTTGACTATAGGCAAGCCTATTATTGTCAGCATGCACTGAGAGTATGTACAAAGAAAGGACAAGTTGATTGCAAGAATTAAGATGCATGGGAAGTTAAATGAGGAGAATGTACAAAGAATGCAATGGAATTAGTGCAGAAACTAGCTAAAAGGAAGGGTAAAAGAAGAAAATGTACTCAGATAATGCATTCAGGTGTGTGTATGTCACAAATAAACTTTTTTAGCACAACTACTTCCATACTGGTGTGATCTTCTTCTTCTTCTTTTGGCTTTTCCCAGTAAGGAATCGCCACAGCGTATCACCTGTCCACTAATGACTGGCAGTGGAGTTTTACGGTGTCGAGTTGCCAGCCTGGCACCCAACCTTCCGCAGAAGGCACCCACACTGCTGTGATAATAATAATAATTAATCCTATTCACAATTCTTGATCTATGCACATAAATAAAAATGGACATGCTAACAAAGGATGTGAGAGGGACACATGCAGCAGTGTAAAAAAGGGGAGAAAATGTGATATAACATGCTGAGCTGACTGCAGATATTGAATATGACATGTATATACAGAGGGATGTACGAGTGTGATCCAACAGTACTGATATATTCTGCATTTTATCAAGTACAAACAAGAAAAAAATGAACCCTACAGCTGTTGTATCATGAGTATCAGAAAGGGACATGTTTTTGCCATTTGTTGTCATTTAAAACTTTAAACATGTATAAGATAAGCATGTGTTGTGTATTCATGTAAACCCAAAACAGTAATATAAAAACACTTAAGTTACACAAGTGACAAATGACAACTCATATCTAATAATATTTCATTAGTACAATGTTTCCGTCTATAAATGGAGCATATCTACTACATGATTATCCTGGGCATGCTTACAAAAGAATCACAGTGAGCACTGTCACAGCAGCATGTAAACAACACAAACACACAAGAGCTTGTCCTAACCCAGGCCCAACACACTTTATGATGATCCTGCAGCATGCCATACATAAGAAATGTTATGTAAGCCCTCACGTCCTATAAAGCTCTACAGTATGAAAAAAAATAATTATAGTAATACAATTTTTTTTTTTTTGTGAAGGCATGCAGTACAGGGCATCATTATTTGGAAAATAAGTAATGCCTGTGAGCAATAAATGACATACTCAATATTTGCATCTTGCCAAACTCTGCCACATGTCAGGACAGTTATCAGAAAGCTGCATATCAACAACTGACACCACAGAAATATGGATTATATTTGTGTCATGAAGAATACCCTTGAAGGGTTTCTAGCTCTTTCCTATTGTAAGGGGTATTGATCCCCTTCTTGGAGTGTGAGGCCTTAAAAATGTGGCCCTATGACTGTGCCATAACTATTTTCTTTGTCTAAGCCACTCCTGTCTGACACAGTTATTTGACAGACAGACATTATCATATTCAGACCCCTGCTTATCATTCTATATGTTCTATACAGCTGTATATTGACTGTGTCTGCCAAAAGAGATAGCAATGAGCTTGTCACAAATAACATAAATTAATGTGTGAAGTAAGAAAGGGCTTTTCAGGATAATTTGTATAATATTAATTTGTCAGAATGATGGCAAGGAACTGTAAGCAGTCCAATATCAATGTTTCTTGGCCAAGGAAAATGTTTTCCATTGTTTTGTACACACACTGTCTCAGAATTAAACTGCACTCTGTCTATGTAGATATGCCATTCAAGTTGTTACACAATGACATTCATAAAACCACTGTTTTACTGCCAGGAAATTATAAAATGTGTTTATATTTATTTGTCCAATGTAAAAATAAAGAATAATAATTTGATGCGGTGTTGTTTTTGCAATGTCTGTGCATTCATATAAAGCCCTTTGCTGGAGTTGAAGAGCAAGCTATCTAAGTCCACCAACTCGACCAACTATGTAAGTCCATATGCACCATAGTGGTAGCCTTAACACAGCTGTGAGACTCCACCTATGTGAAGTCATTACATGAATATGATTGTGTTGCAAACAATTTGTATAAGATAACAAGGATGGGAGGCCTCTACCAGTGTAATTGTACACATAACAACTGTGGTGGTTATCATTCATACATAACAGTATAAGAACACACAATGCTTGCATTCAAGCAATGTGGGTTTTTTACACCTAACTATGTGACAACAGAAGCTACATGATATCGTGAAGAATTAACACATCATGGTAATTTTTTTCTGCAATTGTGAGATATTTGAGTATTTGAAGGCATGGTGTCATATGTGTGCCTGTAATTTGTTTAAAAAAACATTTGCTATATGTGCACAGCCTTGCCTGATGCTGGGTATACTCAAACACACATGATGTATTATGCATTTCTCACTGTGATGGTAGAACAGCAATAACAGATTCAAACATGTGCCTTACTAAGGTGACAACATACAGAACATTGTCTCATTTTCTCATGCTACAGCAGAAGCTTTAGTGCTTCCCTAAGGATGGACAGACTTCATCAAATGGCATCATCAGTATCAAATAAAGCATCTCTCTCTGAAAAAATGAGCAAACATTCTTGCAATATAAATCCCCAGCTATACATCTATGCAGCAGATAGTCTGGTCACAAACTTATTATTTGCATGAACATTCATAGTCATACTGACATAAGTAAGTCTAAGGAGTAATTGCTAGATTTGAACTGACCACCTAAGATCAGAAAGTACAGAACATTGCCTGGATTACATGTGCCACACTAGATGTTGGTTTATGGTTGTGACAGGGCACATGTGAATGGATGTCATCACCATTTTTAAAAGGGTGATGTTTCTGCTGTAAAGGAAAGAAAATGGTTGAAGAGCACAATAATACTACACAGCCTATATGCATTAGAAGCCTTTTCTGCACAGCAAAACAGGCAAACACACACTCACAGTAGTTAATCATTGCTGGATATAAACCATCTACCTATTTAGGTTACACAGTCTAGAGAAAGCACAGTATCAACAGCAATCGCCACAAGAGAATTCATACTACAATTTGAGGTAGCTCACTTTAAAAAGCATGATGTAATAATTGTGTTTCCAAATTTGGTTTTGCCTGGGGATACTAGCAACTTATTGGGTAGCCCTCTGCCAATGAAAATATGTATCCTAAGTGGAAGTTTACATAAGAGGTGGTGTCATGCAGCCAGTTGTAGAGGATACATAACCGATGTTGGATTTAAACCCCCTACCTATCTAGTTATAGAATCTATAAAACACAGTATTAAATCTAGGGAGCACAGTATTAGCCACAAGCACCAAAGGAGAAGACTGACTTTTGCAGTGAGATAGTGCACTTATGAAAGGATGATCTCATAACTGTATTGCAGAGATGTCTGTGGTAAAAAGTGAGAAAAGGGGAGTCCTCTCCTGGTGTAAAGTTTCCTTCTGAGTTGAAGTAGAAACTACACTTCTGTTAATGAAGCTACACGTACCTGACTCTTGAACTACTACACTCACACACACATGCACACATACACATGGAAGTTCAGCACAAGTGACAAATGTCAAAACATATCTGATGATATTTCATTAGTCTAACTCCCAATCTAGTTTAGAGAACCTACAGAACACAGTGCTACAGGAGAAGTCTGACTTTTATAGTGAGAGAGCGTACTTATGAAAGGATGACCTTATCATTGTGTTGCAGAGACAATGCTTGTGGTAAAAGTGGAATAAGGGAGTCCTTTCCCAGTTTAAATACTTCTGCTGAGTGGAAGTACCTGACATTTAATCCATGCACATAAGTTCACCAATGTGAGATTTGAACCGCCTATCTATTTAGTTATGCAGTCTAGAGAATACAGTATTAACTGCAACTGCCACAGGAGAAGTCCGACTTTTAAGGAGAGAGAGATTGCACTTTTGACAAAATGACCTCATCAGTGTGTTGCAGAGAATATGGTTGTCTAAAAAGTGACATAAATTGGAGAGGGAGCTGCATCCAAAGGTAAAGTTTTCTCCTAAGTGGAAGTGGACTCAGGACACCTGCTGGTGAAGCTTTCCTTACCTGACACTAGAACGATACACTCACAAGTTCACCACTGTCAGATTTGAACCACCTACCCAACTAGTTACACAATCTAGAATACACAGTATGAATCACAAGTGCCATAGGGGAAGTCTGACTCTTAAAAGGAAAGACCTCATCAGTGTGTTGCAGAGAAGATGTTTGTGTTAAAAGAGGGATAAATTGCAGAAGGAGCTGTTTCCAAAGTTAAAGGTTTTCTCCTTTGTTGTTGAAGTTTTACTTACCTGACACTAGAAGCACACAAACAAATTCACCATTGCCAGATTTGAACCACCTTCCTAACTAGTTACACAATCTAGAGAACACAGTATAAATTGCAAGCACTACAGGAGAAGTCTGAATTTAAATATGTGGAACTGTACATTTGTAAGTATTAAAGCTTCATCGTTTTGTAGATCAGCCACTGTGTATCACAGGTTTTAGGACAAATGCATGTGTCTAGACAGGCCAGTGTAACAGCACTTTAGCACTGTGCTTGTCCCATGTAATTACATACTTCTCTGATAATATATATATATATATATATATATATACTCTTATTCATGTACATTGCGTTACTGTGAGTGAGTGACATGTACATGCTTCACATTATACAGTGTCAATGACAATCACAATTATAAAACAATGGATTTTCAAGCAAGCATTCATGACAGTATATACCATGATGAACGCATCCAAATAGTGACCATCTATTGTGTCACTGTCAGTTGTATTGACTCATGGTTGCAGAATGTGCATTGACAATACAAAAAGACACTTCATAAATATGACAGTGCACTTCTGAATAACACTGATAGATTATGTGTGAAAAGGTTACACATGTTTGTAACAAAGTTGCATGTATAACTGTTGGAGTGCAGACATACATTAACAGATTTTTTAACTGAGGCAACATCATCCATATATCCTGGTTTCAAAATTCCATTAGTACATATAAAGGTTGTACAACCTACTCACATAATTCTTTGTTATATTTTCTTTTAGCATTCTCCCTGAAGTTCACCACTGGCAAGCTCATTTGTGTAGCTGAAGACAAAGTATTAGTGCACGTGGAATCATATCTTGCAGTGTTGAGCTTAGAATGGGAATTAGCAATAGTACATGGTATACTGTGATGACCTTCATGCAAATAAGCAACCATGTCTGAATCTAATGGTATGCAGAACAGGTATGTTTTATGATTGTATTTTGTGTGTCATGATTTACACATTTGTCATGACAGCTGTAATCCTTCACTCCGTATATGTAAGACATAGGTCTATTAAGAAACACATGAGGGACAAAGCATGCTATTGCTTGTGGAAACATGGCTTATGGAAACAGTTTTGAATCAAGGAAATGTATCTGATGACACAGAAAAGGTAGGAAAGGTGGACATTTGGAGAAAGGAATACACATACTGACATATTAAGAGATTATTTTATGGTTCATTTCTTAGGTTCATAGGTGTGTACTTGGCTAATGGCCCTGGAGCCTCTACAAGCCTAGCACATAGGATTACCATGGCATCATGCCACCTGTCCTTAGTTCCTAGTGCCTATGTCAAGTAAAGCCACTGGATTGATTCCCGGGGTGAATTTTCTATTTCCCGTCCACTCACCAAGATTTCTCTTGAAGAGGGCTAGTGAGGTGCTCTGCTTGATATGTATGGGGAATCAATTCCATAGCATGTGCAGTCTCTGGGTTATGAATCTGTCCCTCCAGCATGTTATGTTGATTGTGGTAATGAGGTTGAGGTCTCTGGAGCATGTGGTGCATAGGGATTGAGATTTCTTTAGATGTAGCATTTCTAACTTAGCTGGGTCAGACATGGCTTTGTAAGTCAAGCAGAGATAGCCACTAAATAGGCGATATGAGAGAGAGAATAGTTGGAGTTTTTTGAGTCTGTCTATATAGGACAAATGTTTAAGGCCTTTGATCCTCTTTGTGAGGTACTTTTGTGGCCTCTCCAGTTGTTGTAGGTGTTTAGTGAGGTACATGCCAAATGGGGCATTGTACTCAATGACTGGCCTAATGAGGGAAGAATAGAGGGAGACAATGACCTGTTTCTTCATGGATTCAAAACCATTAGTAATGAGATGTGCCACACAGAAGGACTTTCTGACCACAGTGGCAATGTGGTGGCTGAAAGAGAGATTCCTGTCAACCTGTGTTCCCAGATCTCTTATAATGCCTTCTGTGTTCAGTGGACTACCATCAATGTGATAATTCATGGGAACCAGGTTTTTCCCAAAGGGGATGAAGATACATTTTTTGGCATTGAGATTAAGGCTATGGTTCTGACACCAGTCGCTGGTCTCAGTGAGGCCTTTCTGTAGGATGTCAACATTACTTGGGGTGTTAATAATAGCTCCCAACTTGCAATCGTCTGTGAACTTTGTCAGTCAGAGTCCCTTTGTGTTGGCCTGGATTCAGAGAAGTAGATACCAAGCAGGAGAGGACCCAGGACTGAACCCTGTGGGTCTACACTCTTGACTGGTTGGCAGTCTGACTTGGAGTCAGCTACTTTCACACTGTGGGTTCTACCTATGAGCCAGTTTGCAACCCACCTAGTGATATAGGGGTTGATGCCTGGCTTTTTGAGTTTTTCTATGATTCCTGAGTGGGTAATGGTATCAAGAGTCTGTAGTCGCTCCTCTTTTGTGGAGAGGGATGACTGTAGCAGTGCGCCATTTGGTAGGGACAAAGCCTGAGGTGAGGCTATTATTGAACAGGGCACACAGGTGAGGTGCCAGTTCACTCTGTAATTCATGTAGAACACAGCCAGGGATATTGTCAGGTCCCATATAAGCTGTATTCTTGTCCTTGGGCAGTGCTGTTTTAACCTGTGCAACACTAATACAGGGTGCCTGGCAATCTACTGGTATTGTAACTGGTCCTTTGGGGGGAGGGTAAAGTTGTCACTGAATCTGTTGGCCAGGTACCATTGTGTAGTAGCTCAGAGCAAATCTGGGTATTGCCGTGGAGATTCTTTACATAACTAAAGAAGGCCTTGTGGCTGTCTTTACTATCTGCTGCAATTCTGTTTTCATATCTAGCTTTAGAGGATTTGATGAGGGATCTTAACTTTTTGTTGAGGCTGATAAGGGAGTTTTTCCAGTCTTGGGACTTCACCTTATACTGCATCAGTTTCCTCCCTCTGTTATAGAGTTTGTTTATGGCAGGGGACCACCAGATTGGCTTCCTTTTTTGGAGAAGATCATCTTGGTTCTATTGGGTATGGCGAGATCCATGTATTTGTGCACATGTTCATATAGTGCATTGGTGTATGATTTGGCAGTCATGCAACTATTCTCCATTTGCATGGGTTCCGTGAAGTTAGCCACCTCTTTTTTAGGAGCCCAAAGTTAGCTTTGGAGAAGTTTTTCATGGTGGTTACCTTTGTGGGGGGGGGGATGTGGATTTCCAAGGTGATTAGTTTGTGGTCAGATCTAACCAGGGAGGAGTTGACTACTCGTGTAGAGCAATGGTCGCCCATGTTAGTAATAACCAGATCAAGGATGTTGCTGCCTCTAGTGGGGGTAAGAATGAGTTGGTCCAGGGCATTGGAATTAATGAATTCCATGAAACATTGGTCAAGTGTATTGGTACATGAGTATTCTTCCCAGTTAATGGAGGGGTAGTTGAAGTCACCCAGTTTGAAAGTGTTAGGTTGGACCCTAATATTCTCCAGGGTGCTTACCAACATGGAGTGTGAGTCTTGGGACATGGTTGGGGACCTATAGCAGGCCACAACCTGAATCGCTGTCTTAGCCAATGTTAGCTGCACCTGAAGTATCTCAGATGTGTTATGTTGGGCTACTAGTCTGGAGGTGTGTGCATCTTTTATGAATATGGAAACATCACTGCCTTTGGAGCTTCGGTCCAAGTTCTGGAGCCGAAAGGTGTGGAATGAGTTGTAGCCTGGTAGTGTAGCAGTGCTTTCTGCTGCCTTGAACCAGGTCTCTGTTACAGTATAAATTTCACTGTTCTCGATTTTAAGGAGTGCTTCGAGCGAGTGCATTTTGAGATTTAAACTTCTAGCATTGAGCAACATGACCCTCAGATTGCATTTGTTTGTAGCTGTTATGGTGGTAATTTGATCTTTGGAATACTGCCTAAAAAAGGCACTATAGGGGTGGCAAGAGCCTTGACCAGTATCCAGAAGCCCAGGGGTGACAGATGCAGGCCATTTCTGGTAAAGCATTGAGGTCTGTCAATCATGTCATCTCAGGCAGATAGATATTGGATCCCCTTAAAATGACATCAGAAACTTAGCCAATTGTTGAAATCAATCATTTTCTGCTTGTATTGTGGCATCATTCTGGGTGATAGCAGGATGCTGCTCAGGGCTAGGGTCATACCCCCCTGGGCTACATAATCTGAGTACTCCTTCATGTCTCTTTTCTTGTAGTCCAATGAGGTACATCTCAGGTCATTTACACCCACATGTACGACAGAGTCATATTTCAACCTGTTGTTGAGGGGCCTGAGTGCATGCGTTATATGGCAGATCCTGGAACTTGACAGGCAGCTGACTGTTACTTTCTCCTTATTCAACCTAGTGGGTGGAACATCAGTGTGCCTCACTATCGAGTCACCTATGACTAGTGTGTTGGGCATGCTGTTTTGCCTTAGGGGCTTTGGTTGAGTGGCACACTATTTAGGATAGTTATGTGTCTCATGATTAGTGTTGTGTTGTGGTGGTCGAGTGTGTTTCTGCTTTGGAGGTCTCTGCTGTTTGGGTAGATTTTTATTGAGATCCTCCATGAAGGTGGGTGTGTGTTTTGTGTTTGTATGTGAAGGCAGTGCCAGTGTGTGTTCTGGAGGGCTATGTGTTCCATGTGGTGTGGTGCAAGTGTTGATCTTCTCCTCTTGACCAGCTATTCCAGTCTTGGCTAGAGAGTGCGCACCTTCCAATTTGGATATGTAAGTGCATCTCTCACAAGTTTGAGTTGGGAGGTAAGAGCAGTGGGTTGTCAGTGTACATGAGGCAGTTGCTACATTGCCTTAGGATGCCCAAGTTCACCAGGTTAATAGGAGAAAGAACAGGGATCTGGCCTTTAGACATGCCTGGAGGGGTGAGCAGTAATAATAAGAACTGCAGCTGTTTCCTTGCAGAACGTTAGTGCTGGTAGCACTTTTGTGTGCTACAATAATTGCTACAAGAAGTCTGGTAAAGTGCTAGACTAATAAGCTAGTAAAAGCGCAGAAGAAGAAAGAACTAGCAGATCTAAGGAAAAATTGAAGAGTAGACTCTGGCACTGCTCAGAAGCTTACAAACAGTCCTGGGTACAGCAAATCTGCATCTGGACTAGACTAGTTACAGAAAAGGTGGGAAACAAGCACAAATGTGGGCTTTTAAACCAGAAAGTTGAAAGAGATGGAAAAACTGCCCAAACGGCCAATAAACTACAATTTCTGGGCCAGAAACTGCTCCTCTTATGGTAGATAGGCTATCTAGTGCTTACCACTCCCACTGATAAGCTAGAAGGCTTCCCTCCAACACAGAAAGTCTTGGGTGGCTCAGAAGCTTACAAACAGTCTTGGATACAGCAAATCCGTATTTGGACTAAACTGGTTACAGGAAAGGCAGGAAACAAGCTTAGAATTTTTTTTACAGAAAAGCAGCTAAAACAGCACTAAAAGCAATCCGCAGTGCAAGCTAGTACACTTGAGTGTGTAGCAGTATTAAAGCAAATACTGTTTAAATAAATGCAATGTATTCAAAATGTATACTGAACTGAATTCAATTATTGCTTTATTAAACTCTGAACAGTTAAAAAGTGCCAAAAATATACTTATCAGCTGAGAAGCACACTCAGTCAGAACACAGGGAGATTCAAGCAATGTTTTTTTGGTTTGTTTTTTTTATTTTTGTTTAGTAAAGTGGAAAGGGAGAAAAGAGGAGCAGAAGATAATTCAAGGTTAAGAAACTAAGTGGGTTGGCCTTCTGAAATGTTCTCTCTGTATTAGATAGAATGAGCTAATGACACTAGACTGGGAGGAGTGTCCCAGATCAAATTTACAGTTGGGGCGGGCAACTGCAAAGCCGCCACATATTTTTGTTGTGTTGTGTTATCCTGTGTTTTCTGACATATAAATTTACAAAATCTAATCTATGGCTTTTCCTAATGCCTCCAATTGTCAAATTCTCACAAGATATTCTCAAGGGTAGGGATGACAACAATGACAAACATTAAGAAGCATACATGTGTACATCTTTTGATGTACTGATGTGTTATACAGTGTATCCAGTATGAATAAAGATAGTGTAGATTAATGGAAATATGATGAGGACATAATGAGGTTACTTGTTTGACAACATATGCAGCACACTTGCATACATAATTTTAAGATGTGAAAATATTAAATAAATGTGTGACACATATCTGGTTTTGAACCCTTGACAGTATAAAATAAAACTGTACAGACAATATGATTATCTCAGTTCATCACATAGGAACTCAAGAATTCTTAAGTTTAACTGACACATTTGAAGGGACATTGACAACAAATTAAGCAAGGGAAAATATAGGCATCTGCCTTTACCACTGTAAGGGCAGGTTTAATATCCTGTAAGGTATATATTGTATCTATCAAACTAATATATATGTTACACAAACTGTCTCACAACAATAATATCAGTCTGTATTTCTAGAGCACAGTATGGCTAAGCACATTTTTATTATATGAACCATGTGTCTATGGCAGAAATTAAAATATTCAGCTTTAGCCTTAAGATGTAAAAAGATATTTACTGTCACTCACCATTGGTGACCAATGTCAAGCTCCTCATGAAAGCTGAGGACACTAAATGGGGAAGAGAGATTGGGAGAAAAGGGCAGAGACCTAGGATTTGCTCATGGTTCATTTCTACACATGCCAGAGTTGTGTTAGTCACATGCCTGTGTTGTGTTACTCTTTGATTTGTCATCATAATTATTCAGGGAAGGTCTGTACAAGGTAGTGTTCCCAATAGGCAGCAAGCAGGTTAACACAACAGCAGGATGATGGTGTGTTAACAGTAGGATGATGGTGTGTTAAGAAAATGTGCAGTCAACCATTGCACCCACAGGAGTAATAGAAAACATTCAGTAACATATTGGCATACAGCCGGATTCAAACATTGACAGTATTCCAGAATAAATCTACAGACCTAAGTATTATCTAACCATACCACATAGGAACTCCTATGTTACAAATTTCAAATCTGATAAACTGACGCAAAGGAAAATACATATAGATCTATATTAGTCTTCACTGCACTCACAATTGCAAAATGTGTAAATTGCATTCAGTAGCATAATAAATATTAAACAGTAAAAAGTGATGATACAGAAGTGGGAACAGAGACATGGAGACAGGGATATAGACAGTAGACAGACAAAGAATGTTATATTTTTCTGGGCCACTTTTAAACATTTTGTGGTATGCTACTGTTTGTCCTGATAAGTAATCTGTCATACTATATGCAATCAATTCCAATAGGGAGCAAACAGGGGTCAAAAAGTAGAAACATGACTGAGACATAAGCAGGATAATGGTGGTTTACTAACATATGTAATACAAAAATTACACAGAAAATAGTAATATAAATAAAACATTAAATATGACTTTCACATATTTCTGGATTCAATCCCTTGATGCTATGCCAAAAGCATTTTTCAGATAATTGAATTATGTCAACACACCCCACAGGATATGTTGCTTCACAACCTTAATTTTACTGATTTGAAGGGACAGTCATAAAACAATGAGGGAAGGGAGAATAGAGACATTGACTTCATCTCACTAATGACAATTTGGAACATTACATAAGGTGTGCATTACAGCCAGCAACATAATAAATTAGTCAGTGCAGAATGCTTCCTAACAATATTTCCAAGTGGGACATCCAACACGGTGTACATTCAACTCTTCATCCTGTTGGAGAGAAGATTACCCTGACTATATATAACACAGAAATTGAATGGTGAATACACAGGGGAGAGGGAGGCAGGAAGCAAGTAGAGCATGATCAAAGTAGGATAATGGTGGCTCAAAACAATATTAGGCAACAGCTACACACAACATAGTCTAATAAAAATAGTCAATAACAGACTGACATATTTCTGGGCTAGAACTCATGAACGTATGCAAAATCAGTGTATAGATCTGAGCATTATCTCAGCATACCACAAAGGAACTCTTAATTCACAGACTTTAAATGACACAGTTGAAAGAACAGTGACACTTTACTGAAGCAAAAGGGGTGAACAGAAGAGAGTGAGAGATGGAGAGAGAAATCACTAGTTTTGTTAATGGGACATTTATATCCATCTTTATGGTGTCATGCTCTTAGCGGTTTCCTTGTTACTACTCTGTCATGCTCTGTACAATAAAGTGCTTGATATAGGAAGTAAGAAAGGTTAGGAGAGTAGGAACAAGATTAAGACATAAGCAGGAAGAAGGTGGTTTACTAAGTCTCCCTGCTGGGGATGGAATGTTTTTGCAAATGGCTCCTTGCTGCACTATTCAAATATTATGTTCAAGAAACGTGGTAAATGGAGATAAATACAAATGTTTGCAGTTAAATATATGATAGGAATATAAAATAACATGAAATAACTTGACATCCAGCTATAATTAAATTCTTGGCACTATGCAAAATCATCAGTCTATAAAAGAATTATCTCAAATTTCATCATATCCAGCAGCCTAAGAATTGTCAGAGTAACTGTTTCAAAGTAGTGCCTTTACTCTGCCTTTGCCATGTATTTCTATAGCACAGTGGATTTAAGCACATTTGCATGAAAGTAACTAGAGTTGTACAGGTGATGTCAAAAACTCATGTGTTTTTCCATAGGATGTGAAATATCATTCACTGTCACTAAGTATTGGTGTGCAAAGTCAATCTCTGTGCAAATACTTAGGGCAAAAAGGGAAGGCTTTTTGATGGGACATTTCTGGCCATGAGTGTTGTATGTGATTCTAATTTTTGAGTAGATTAAAGATGTGATAGGTTGATAGGGCAGTGGTAAAAATGGGGATCAAGCAGAGGAGAGGACACAGGGGAAGAATACTAGAATTTATATGATAGTGGTGGGACAGCACCATAGCCATTCACTTCTTCACAAAATAAATGTTGACTAATACACAGAATTTCATGACTTTGCAGAGTCACCGCACCGGGGATAGGTGACAATGTTATGTAGCCAGATGGACCAAATCC
Source organism: Protopterus annectens (assembly GCF_019279795.1). Taxonomy (NCBI): domain Eukaryota; kingdom Metazoa; phylum Chordata; order Ceratodontiformes; family Protopteridae; genus Protopterus; species Protopterus annectens. The sequence continues at coordinate 463,571,680 of NC_056729.1, forward strand.
CATGTGTCAGGATGACACATAAGCAAAGTGGGGAGCTATGTATGGGATGTACATTTTTGGAGGAGGAAAAATGTTGGGGAAGCTGCACAGGAATGAGAGTGTCACATAGACAGGGTGGGTTAGGTAGCAGGCACAAACATGCAGAACATACAAGACAGACAGGGATGGTGATGGACCCAACAGGTTGAGGAAAGCCATGACTGGGACAGGTAGGGGACATCAGAGGAATATCCATGTCCAGCTTGAGAGCAGTAGGAATCTATCATCACCCTTATAACTGTCATCACTGTCTCCTGTGTTATTTGTCTGGGTCAGTGACAAATGTGGCATTGATTTGGCAATATGATGAAGGATCTTCTCAGACCTCCCAATTTGGGCACCAAAGCCCCATTATATTATGTGTCAGTTCCACTTATATTGCTCCTGGAATGTACCCATACACCAGCAGCCAAGGCACAGCTACACCTCACAGCTGAAGCAGGTAGGGCAGGAGTTGTGGAGGCAACACTGACAGTTTACGACTCAGATGTGCTGGGTATCTGTGCTGCCTGTGGTGATAATGCCATAGCCACCTGTGGAGGTATGGTAGGCTGAACTGTAGCAGTCGGTCTAGCTCCCTGTGATGATGGCCATTTTGTTTGTATCGCAATGTATTAAATAAATATATATATATATATATTTATATATATATATATATATATATATATATATATATATATATAGATACACACACACACACACACACACACACACACACACACACACACACGAATAAAAGAAAGATAGGATGGAGGAGACAAAAACAAGAGAATTACATCAATGGCATGTCACATTATGTTATTACTTCAGTACATAAACAATTATGAGAAATTATTATGTACACCTTTGCCACATCTCGATATGCTAGGAAGGAATGAAAATGTCATAAAATCAAACAATCACAATGGTAGGATATGACAAACAGAAACATTTATTTGACTATGCCATTTCATATATATGCTTTCAAAGTTAATAACTGCATTTACAAATATAGACTTGTTAATGTCATGAAGTATTGCAGCTAATATTTTAAAATGCCATCCTGTAAGGAAATCTAATATATGTTTATGTGTATTCAACCCACACACAATTAAGCTGATGTACTCATTGCCTGATGCAACACCAAGAGCTTTGAGGCAAGCATGTATACTTGAATGTTAAGGTATGCCTGCTCAAGATGATCAACAGTAGTAAACTAAAAATACTTCTCTGCCTTGCATTCAGAACTGATGCATACTTAACCACATGACTCTCTGTGATGAGTTTGTCTCTCCTGATGTACATCACGGTTTTCTACTATCTCTACAGCAGCTGTATGTCTGTGAATTTAAGTAGTCATGAGACTGCATTTGTATGTAAAAGGCAATATTTGTGGTTGCTAATACATATCAGATGTATGGAGTTGCATGACCTGAGTAATACATGTTGGGGTATGTGACATACATACTTCACACAATTTTACTGCCCTAAAAACATACTTATAATATGTGATGAATCATAATAATTATGACAAAATTATTGCACACATCATACCTATGCAGGTGCATTTTAAATAGAATATACTCTTTGCCATGCTTAAAATACTATACACACATCATAACTGAGTTCACATTGCAAACATTAATGATACATTTGTTGCAATAAATATAGTTATAATACTCATTTATATTTAGTTGTACATTCCAGATCAAAATGTGACAAATGGCAATCTGACCCTCCTTTTTAAAAGTATCGCTGAAATGGATGTAAACTCTGCATCATCTGTCCTCTTTTTCTAAGCTTACTGCACTTACACCCTGTGCCACCAAGACAAGTAGCTATCAGGTGCATTTTCTTCACTTAGTACTATCCAGAGTGCTGATGGCTATGCACCACTGCTAAACTTGTCTGCACTACAGAAGGCTGCCTAAATTAAATTTTTCACTTTACTCCTTTGGCCACTAACCATATTTGTGAGCTGCCAAACGTGTACAAATGCAAAAGGCATTAAAAAATGATTGGCACATGTAAAGGATATATGTAGCAAGGAACACAGTTATAGCATTAGCATGACACAATCATCCTTTTCACATATGCTTGATACATCACTAGTAGCTTTTTGGTTATACAACATCAGGATTCCATGTAATGACAAGTGTTCTGAAAGGGAAAACACAGAGAATGACATGAGGTCATTCTTGCCACAGTACATACAATTACTCATGACATAAAAGTTTACTACAATATAATCTTTTACCATCATGATGAATACGTGAGAGCTATAGATGAGTTCTCCAGATATATGACACATATGTCTGCATTACTCATGTTACTGCTTTTGTGTTATCACACTTTACAACATGTCATATGTCACAGCATACATAGCACATGTTACTATTAATAATGAAAAGAAGCAAGGTTACAACAGCAACACCTTTGTACCATCAATTCACATGGAGTATGGATAAGATTTTTAGCATTTATCACAGACGTTAGCCTGCTCATTTCATATACAGCACTGAGTGTCAATATTTATTCTGAAAGCAGTCATAAATATATCTGTGAACTGTAATTGGACCATGAATACATAGCTTTTTGTTGTAAGATCACTTTACTTACACCTTGTGCCACAGAGACAGTTAGCTGTCAGGTGAAATTTCTTCATTCGTTACTGTCCAGATAGCTGATGAAAGTGCACCAACATCAATCTCATTTGGGTTACTGATGGCATTCCAAATTAAATTTGCTATTTTTACCTTAGAAAGTGAACTCTTGCTCACTGCAAAGGACTGCTGACAGCCAAGAGTGAGCAAAGCTAAATGATATACAAAGGATGAAGAGAAAAAAATTGGAAAAAGAAACATTATTAAACAGGCAGTTAAAATGTACTTTTGTGATGTTTCCTCAATGTTGTTGTCTAGCAACATGAATATATACTCCTTAAACATCACTACATTCACACAAAGAGCAGCCTCTCTGGATTTGAATCATCACACCAGGGCATTAACAACATACACTTCAAATTACTATCATTATTTGCCACAGACACAGACATATACAAAGAAGAGAAAATAGTAGGTTACATATACTCAAGCTGTGACATTGTGTCAATTCACATTACAAGTGCAACAGAACAAGTTGTCCTTTATAATTTACCATTAAATGTGTGGATGAATGGAATATTGGCAAGAATTAAGCTAATCTTTCCTCACACAATATAAAACAAATATCTGCAATACTACAGCTCTTTTCTTCTCTTTATTTTGTCAGCATCATTCCCTTATGTATGCTTTGCTAACAACACTCGGTGTCATTTGCATTGCTTTCAATATCACTTTCAGTGAGTAACTTACTTCCTTAGAATTGCAGAATTTTTTTTAATTAGAGGCACAAAGTGTAGTCAGAAACAATTCATACAAATGATAGGAATGTTTCTCTCCTGAGTCAGTCAATGTATTCACAGATTTCTTGTAAATCTCTTCTCCCTGACACAGCCTTGGTAAGTATACATCAAAGGGGACAGACTGTGAAACACTAATTGTTCCTGCAGTCAGACTAATCATTCACACTTGCAAGCCATTAGCAGGTAACACTTATCAATGTTCATCCTTGCAGTACAAGGACATGTGCACACAATTCTGCACATCCTTAGACCATGTTTATCTGCCCTGCAGTTAGCAAAGATTGTGGAATTCATGAATGCTAATGAGCTCACAACTCATATGCGTATTCACAGTGCTCAGAGGGCTGAATCCAAACTAAATAAATGTAATTGTGTATGTAAGGAACCTGTATCATAGTAGGGGAAATTGTTTGGATTGAAATGCTGCTATTTTCTTTCAAAACTTTGTCATTTACAACTGACTTACTGCAAAGATATGCTGCTGTTTTTTTTACAAATTGCTTTATTTTAACCTTACTGATGGACTGCATTTCATAATACACCCACTGATTTACTTTATGTATATTTCTCCCTCAATGTTGACTTAGCCATGTATTTGAGTTATTTCTCATTCATTAAAATGTTTGCAAAGAATGTCACCTGACATTATGGAAACCTTTATCAGGGAAGCTGACCATTTATTGCAGAACAGTGTTGTATAATGCATTATATGGTTAGGGTGGTTGCATTATTAACCCACAAAAGGTGTTTAGCCTATGATATATACAGGGGGAGGATCTGTATTAGCTTATGTCTACTCATACTGAGCCTTACTTTTTCAGTTATTTTGTGCATGATGGATGGATACATTCATACATATTTGTTTTAACACTCATTTGTGGCTTACTTTTATATTTTTTCTTTTATGTTTCATCTCATACAGGGCTATGGTATCTAAGACATTTGCATCCCATAAACCACCATTCAGTGAAGCAGAGAATGAAGTCATCATCTAGGCACTACATTGATACAGATTATTTCTCTTAGAGTCAGAGGTGACAAGTCTGACCCATGACCATATTTGAGAGCAGGTGGTCAATGATGCTAATGTGGTAGAAAGCACTGGCCATACCAAGACTAGTGACATGATCATGCAGGTGAAACAGAGCGCTGCAATTGCCCGGGTACATATAGCTACAGGGTTAGTTCTATAACTGAACCACAACTGATTGAAACAGAGAAGTTCCTGTGCAGACAGCTCAGCACAGGGTTTACAAAGAATCATTGATGTTGATGCTGATATGGACAACAACCCAAGTATATCTATTACAGAACTTCCAGATATGCAATTTAATTAAATAATTCTCATTGTGTGTGTGTGTGTGTGTGTGTGTGTGTGTGTGTGTGTGTGTGTGTGTGTGTGTGTGTGTGTGTGTATGTGTGTGTGTGTATATATATATATATATATATATATATATGTTTTTATAGCTATCTATATCTATATTTATAGTATATATATATATATATATATTGCAGTAAGATGGGAGGGGTAGAAGAGACACTAACAGAGAAAGAATGAGAGGGGAAATAAACTGGAGAGTATACTTTTGTATGAGATGTTTCTTTTTTCTGCATTTGTAAAGGGAATTGTTTTCTGTTTCTTGTGTCATTTGCATTGTGATGTTTATAAGCCATGTTTCATCTGCCCTTTCTTGTATGTGGGCATATCTGGTTCTAAGTTTGCATTACCACATACACATAGTAAGTACACCTTTTTTATTGTTATTAATGTATATATGAGGACATGAAAATTATTTTTGCATTGCATTAGCATCTATTATTGTTTTAAATATGTTTTATATAACATAGGTTTGATCAGTTTGTATTCTACTTCTCTCTTTATTGTGTCAGTTACGTGTTATTATAGGTGATCCTGCCAGTGGCACTGTGAGACTCATATCATCTTATGTCGATAGCCTCTCATGATGATGGTGGCAATGAAGATGGACAGCTTGGGGGAACAGAGGGTCAGTCTGGCACTGAGGTTGTGCATCCAACACCCCTGCCCATATTTTGAACACAGTCAGTATGTTTACAAATACTCATTGCACAGAGACCTCAGACATAGGACAGATTGAGGGTGACACAGTTGATCAGGTTAGTGTGGCTACTCCAGTTGCAGAACTGGTTAATTCCCCCATAGCCACCATCAGGGCAAAGTGCCACATAGATGGCTTGAAAGAGGTGCATGGATGAGGCCTGCTGTCCACCCTCCTCCTTATGCTGGTGTGTCAGTAGCTGACATATGATGTATATGTAGGCCCATCACTGAAGCAAAAGCACATCCTACCAGGACTTCTGAAGAGATAGTGCAAGTATTAACCATTGTTCATTCTGATGTGTGGGGCTGCCTGATCTGTGTTGGTGACTTCTACAACAGTATGATTGACACAGAGGATCAAGTAGTGTCTGTAATGAAATGCCTGCCTGGGAAGTGTCGGCATCCATATGGCTGGAGAGAGCTATGTCATCCAGTGTTAGCTGACATCATTGTCCAAGATCCCACTCCATGAAGTAGGCCACAGGGTCATGATCCTGGATGTAGTCATGAGGAAAGTTCATCCAGCAGACACCACTCACATTGAGGCAGCACCCTGACTCCTAGCCAAGGTTCTGGCAGTAGCAGTACATCTCCTGGCAGATGTGGTTTTCATGGTTGGGGGAAATAATGCTGAAATTACTACTTTACCATGCACAGTTTACACCTGTCCCGAATGCCAGGATATAGTGCTAGCACAGTGCTTGAATATGTACACACAGGCATACTCATGTTCAACAAAAACTTGTCCCTAGCATTTCACACACACACATACACACTCACATAAGTTATCTAAACAGTATCATCGAATCTTGCTGCTGGCTATGAAAATTGGATGATTAATAAATATTTTTTTGTTTTACTCACACACACTCACTTCTTTGAAGACAGGCTTGCCTTCTTGTACCCCCGCATCTTGTACAAGTGATGGTGACTGGATCCTGTCTTTGTATATCTCTTTGTGACTTAGGGTTACATATATGTCTGATACATAGAGTGAGTTGCTAGTGCTTGCTTAGTCAAAAACTTGCATTAATGTAAATGTGCAAATGCACTCTATAAGCACTTACACGAGTGCATGGATCATTCTATCCCAAACAGAACCAAGACGCTATCCTCCAAAAAAAGAAGCCGATCTGGTGGTCCCCTGCCATAAACAAACTGTACAACAGAAGGAAGGAACTGTTGCAAAAGAGAGTAAAATCCCATGAGTGGAGGAGCTCCCTGGTCAGCCTCAGTAAGAAGCTGAGATCCCTTATAAGATCCGCCAAAGCTAGCTATGAAAACAAAATCACCACTAATTCTAAGGACAACCACAAAGCATTCTATAGCTATGTCAAGAATCTCAATGGCAACACCCAGATCTTCTCTGAGTTACAGCACAATGGCACGAAAATTACAGAATCAACTGATGTTGCCAACATCCTGGCAGATAGGTTCAGTGCTAACTTTACCCCCCACCCCACCCCACCCTCTAAAGGGCCCATATCTATACAGGAAGAATGCAGAGTCCCTGTAATCACAACTACGCAGGTAAAAACTGCACTCGCTAAAGCCAAAAACACAGCATGCATGGGACCGGACAACATCCCAGGCTGCGTTATACAGGAACTTCAGAACTAATTGGCTCCCCACTTAAGCATCATGTTCAATAATAGCCTCCCATCAGGCTTTATGCCCACTGAATGATGCACAGCAACAGTTATCCCTCTCCACAAAGGGGGAGCCACCACTGATCCCGGGAACTATCGACCTATTAGCCTGACGATCCTGGTCTGCAAGGCCATGGAATGTATCATCATGGAAATCATAAACAAAGACATTGGTAACCTCCAAACTCTGGATCCCACCCAGTTCAGGTTTACGAAAGGCAGATCATGCCTCCTGAACCTGATTGACTTATTTGAGGCAGTCACCGAAGCCATAGATGAGGGTAAGGTGCTTCACACAGCCTATCTTGACCTCACCAAGGCTTTTGACACCATCTCCCATTCTGGAATTATAGCTATATTCACTAAACTAGGTATGAATCCCTACGTCACAAGATGGGTTGCCAACTGGCTCACTGACAGAACCCACACTGTAAAAGTTGCAGACTCCAAATCTGACCTCAAAGCAATGACAATTGGAGTACCATAGGGTTCCATCCTGGGACCTCTCTTGCTTAGTATCTACTTCTCTGAAGTACAGGCTAACACAGAAGGCCTCTGGCTAATGAAGTTCTCAGATGACTGCAAACTAGGAGCCATAGTCAAGTCACCAAATGATGTGGACATCCTACAGAAAGGCCTCGCTGAGACAGATGCCTGGTGACAGAGCCATGGCCTCAAGCTCAATGCCAAAAAGTGCAGTGTCATCCCCTTTGGTAAAAACTCTGTACCCATGAACTACCACATAGGCAGCAATCTACTTAACACCAAATGTGTGATAAGAGACCTTGGGACCCAGGTGGACAGTAATCTCTCCTTTGATAGTCACATCGCCACAGTAGTCAGGAAGCCCTTCTACGTGGCACACCTCATCATAAAAGGGTTCTCATCCAGGAAAAAAGAGGTCATTGCTCCCCTTGACTTTTACAGGCATCAGTTTTAATATTTGTATATGCTTAGGATCTTAGGTTTTCACTTAAGTATTCAGAGTGTGCATGCTATACTTTGCCTCTTAGCCAGAGCCATAGTATATTATCCATTCTAACTTCTGCCAGCACCATCTGCAGCAGTTCTCTATCAGACTCCACATCTATAGCTGCTATAGCTGCTGGCCCTCCCAGTGGTCCTAGAAACTGGGGTTTTGCCCCTTGTTGTCCTTGTTGAAATTGTTTCCTGAGAATTATATTGTGGTCCATGGCACAGACTGTGATTATTTAAGCAGTGGTGTCTGGATCATACTGCAAGGCACCTCCTGGTGTGTCTAGACAAAAGAGCCTTGACTTGATCAAGCGAAATACAAGTTCTGTGATATTCCTAGTATGCATGTGGAAATCATGGTATCCTTGTTGGGTGGGAGTTGTGTGGGTATTTCATGGGTGTCATGAGCCAAGGTCCCAGTGTATAACCAGCATCCTCGATTAGATGTCCTTGTGGAAAGTCGCTCATAAGCAAATCTTGTATAAAGCTCACAGCTGTGAATTATGTTTGAGTTGTGAAACCTGTCTGAGTTACCTGCATAGACACTGTAGATGACCCCTTGGGCATCACAGACATCCTGACAATTTATAGGGTGATATATTTTCCTGTTAACGTATCTCCTTTTCCGTTCACTGGGTCAGGCTTTCATTTCCATGTGTGTGCAATCTATGGCCCCCAAAATTTCAGGGAAGTATGCTGTGTATAAAATTCACACATGGTTCCTATTGTCTCTTCTGCAGTGAGTGTAAACAAATATGCTCCCTTGCATGTTGTAGCTTTGTTGTATATAGAAAATGATCTAATATTATAGAAGTTGAACCCTGTGTCACTCCTAATATATCCACTGTGGGTCTCTGGAAACTACCTGTAGCTGGTATACACAATGCTTCACATACCTTTGTTTCCAACTGAATGAGTTCTCCAGGATTTCCATAAGGCTTCAGGTGAGGGCAACAGAGGTTGCATATTTCCTCTAGTGTCTCCCTGTCCTGGTATTGCTGTACAGTTTCTAGTTCATGCATTCAGTGATAAGATGAAGCGGTGTAAACGCCCCTCTTCTTCTTCTTGGCCAAGTTCTGGCAGCAGCAGGGCAGCAGCTTGAATTAAAGCCTGTTGATATACAGGTTAATGATGACAGCAGCAACCTCTATAAGTGTTTCAAGGCAAAAGCCAGCACTGAGTGTACACAGTCACTTTACATGTTCATGAATAGCTCTGCCATGTTGGATTGGTTAATTAGCATGTAATTCAGCTACTTATGCTGTCATTTGCATATTCTGCTGTTTACCATTGTTTTGAGGCTCCACACACTAAGTGTAGAGTTGTTTAATGAGTATGAAATAGTGTGCTATCATGCATGCAGCAGCGCATAGTATAGGTGTTCATGAATCAGCCCCCCTTCTCTTTATGAAGTGACTTCATCTGCTTCTGCATATCTGTTACATCTTTCCCTACAAGAGCTCATTACATTAATTTCCAGACAGTTGATAGTTGGGAAAAGAACTGGATGCATTGTATCACAAAGGAAACTAATCCATTTATCCACATAAACTGAACTATCATTTAAATAAGTTTACAATATTGTCATTTTACAGATAAGCTCTATTAAGTGTCATTAGCAACAGTGCACACTCCATTCCACAATATCAATTCCACTGACAGTTTGGGTTTTGATCTGAACCACTGGATCCTTATGAATATTAGTATCTTGACACATGGGAATATTAAAAGGCAAATATCTTTATTGGCATGACACAAACAGCACCGATGTGCTGTAAGGTATAGTTCATAGGTTCATAGGTAGGTACTAGGCTATTGGCCCTAGGGCCTATATAAGCCTAGCCAAAAAATGTACCCTGGCTTTCGCCACCCAAGAAAATTATTTCCCTGTGCCCCTGTTGAGCAGAGCCACAGAAGTGATCCCTGGGGTGAATTTCCCATTTCCCATCCAATCATCAAGATTTTTCTTGAAGAGTGCTAATGAGGAGCTCTGTTTGACATAGATAGGTAGTCTGTTCCAGAGTATGGGAAGTCTCTGGGACAGGAATCTATCCCTCCAGCATGTTCTGTTTATTGTGGTGACAAGGTTTAGGTCCCTAGAGCATGTAGCTCAGATGGATTGGGATTTCTTTAAGTGGAGCATGTCCAACAGCTCTGGGTTTGGCATAGCTTTGTATGTTAGGCAGAGATCGCCACTGAGTAGGCGATATGCGATGGAGTAAAGCTGTAGTTTTTTGAGACGGTCTGCATAGGGCATCTGTTTGAGGCCAGTAATCCTCTTTGTGAGGTATTTCTGTGGTCTTTCCAGTTGTTGTAGATGTCTTGTGAGGTACATATCAAAAGGGGCATTGTACTCTATAATGGGTCTAATGAGTGGTGAGTAGAGGGGAACAATGACCTCTTTTTTTCTGGATGAGAATCCTTTTGTGATGAGATGAGCCACATAGAAGGATTTTCTGACCACTGTGGTGATGTGATTATCAAAGGAGAGACTACTGTCCACCTGTGTCCCAAGGTCTATTATCACATTTTTGGCATTAAGTAGACTACCAGCTATGTGGTTGTTCATGGGTACAGAGTTTTTACCAAAGGGGATGACAATACACTTTTTGGCATTGAGCTTCAGGCCATGGCTTTGACACCAGGTATCTGTCTCAGTGAGGCCCTTTTGTAGTTTGTCCACATCGTTAGGAGTTTCAATTATGGCTCCTAGTTTGCAGTCATCTGCAAACTTTGTTAATAAAGACCTTCTGTGTTAGCCTGCACTTCAGAGAAGTAGATACCAAACAGGAGTGGACCCAGGACTGAACCCTGTGGTACTCCACTTGTCACTGGTCTGAAGTCGGATTTGGAATCCGCTACTTTAATAGTGTGGGTTCTGTCTGTGAGCCAGTTGGCAACCCATCTTGTGACATAGGGATTTATACCTAGTTTAGTGAGCTTATCTATAATTCCAGAGTGGGGGATGGTGTCGAAAGCCTTAGCGAGATCTAGATAAGCTGTGTGAACCATTTTACCCTCATCTATGGCTTTGGTGACTGCTTCAAAGAAGTCAATCAGGTTTAGGAGACATGATCTGCCTTTTACAAATCCAAACTGGGTAGGGTCCAGAGTTTGGAGATTACCAATGTCTTTGTTTATGAGTTCCATGATGATACGTTCCATGGCCTTGCAGACCAGGCTCGTCAGGCTAATGGGGCAGTAGTTCCCGAGGTCCATCGTGGCTCCACCTTTGTGGAGTGGGATAACTGTCACAGTGCACCATTCAGTGGGTACAAAGCCTGAGGTGAGGCTATGATTGAACATGGTACTTAGGTAGGGTGCCAGTTCATTCTGTAGTTCGTGTAGAACGCAGCCTGGGATATTGTCAGGTCCCATGGATGCTGTGTTCTTGGCTTTGGAGAGTGTGTTTTTTACCTGTGCAGCCGTGATTATAGGAACTTTGCATAGCCCAGAAATTTACCTCTGTGATCATATCTTACTCTAAATTTATCAAAGTAAATAATAAATCGGCTGTTAAGAGATACAGCTGTTTGTAGTTTTGTACCATTTATATGTTCTTAATGTGCAGCCCTCTTTTGCATGTATCTTGAAGGTGTGTGCGTGTGTGTGTATGTGTGTGTGTGTGTGTGTGTGTGTGTGTGTGTGTGTGTGTGTGTGTGTGTGTGTGTGTGTGTGTGTGCATATATGTCAACAATACATGGTTACAGGAAAAACTACATAATATCAGGTCATATGATGGCATTTATAGAAGGATCCCATGCCTGCTATTCCTATCTCTCTATCTACCTATCTAATGTATACATCATATCTCTATATCTATCTAAACATATATATATATATATATATATATATATATATATATATATATATATATAGATATAGATATATAGATATATTTTATGTTAAATCAAACCGCAAATGTGAAGACGATAGTATATAAACAAAACAAACTTCACTATTAAAATTCCAAACTGTATACATCATAAAACTAGTTAATTAGAGTTGAAAATAAAACAAGAATAAGGAGATCCGGACACTGAACGGATATTTGAGCTTTCATTCTTTAATGATAATAGAACTTCATCAGAATAACAGGAATTAGTTAGAAGACAGTGTATGAATATGAACATAAGTTATCTGATCATACAGTAACCAGTGAGAGTAGAAATATAACCGTGCAGTACAGTAACTAATGCATAATGTAACAGTAAGATAAGTCTATATCTATCCTATATCTATCTATGCATGTGTGTGTGTGTGTGTGTGTGTGTGTGTGTGTGTGTGTGTGTGTGTGTGTATATCATCCATCTCTATAGGTATCTATATAAGTGTGTGTGTGTGTGTGTGTGTGTGTGTGTGTGTGTGTGTGTGTGTGTGTGTGTGTGTGTGTGTGTGTGTGTACATGTGTATGTGTTTGTGCTGGGGCTCTCTGGGCTAGGTTCTTCTCAGGATGTGGTGCTCTGCCTTACACTACTTGGTTGCCAGTACAGGTTCTGGATCACCCATTACACAGAGTAAACAGAGTAAAATAAAATAGCTATTGCTCAATTGGTGACTATATAAACACAGATAGACAGAGATAGCTATATAAACAAATATGCTGTATAAATACATAGAAGCACAACCAGCAATCATCCTACTGTTTTCCTGCCCTGGAATTCTGGCACATCTTCGGACTTAATTATATTAAATATAGTGAATGCTAGAGACTTTCCCTGGAATCATCCAGAGTGAAACATTTATGACACTTGGTCAGAAGCAGCTAATTTAGATACATATTACTTTATATGCAAAGCCATGTAATATACCATAAAATAATGCATTTAAGCAGATAGAGATACCTTACCTGATGAAGACCCCAGTCATTTTTTTTTTTGAAGTGCAGGTTCTGTCTTCTGAACCTAGTGAACATCTTTGAAAAGGTTACCAAGGTTGTGGAAAATGGTCACTCTGTGCATACTGTTTAGCTTGACATAAGTAAGGGTTTTGATACTATCCCCCTTGCTGATATTAATGAAAAGTTAGACAAACTTAAAGTAAATGCCGACATTGTCCACTGAATTTAAAACTGGCTATTCATCAGATTCCAAACAGCGAAATTTGCTGATACCTTTTCTGAATGTAAAATTGTAATTAGTGGGGAACTGTAGGTATCAGTGCTGGGTTCTCCCCCCATTTGGCATTTATTTTGCAGACATTCAAGCCAATAATCCTGAAGTGTGGTTAACCAACTTTAATGATGACTGCAATCAGGGCAATGTTATCCAGTCATCCAGTGATGCTAAACTGCTCTAAAATGGACTGGAATAAGCATATACCTGGTTTACTGAAAACAGTCTCAAGCTAAATGCAAAAAAAGTGCAGCCTAGTAGTGTTCAACAAAAAAGCTCTTCTGACCTCATACTTTACAAGTGGTACTCCTTTTCAAAAACATATGGTCAGCTGCACTCGGTTGCATACCGCCTACTCAGAGGTGATCTCTGCCTGACATACAAGGCCATGTCCAACCCAGAATTGATGGACATGCTCCACCTAAAGAAAACCTTATCCCCTCAAGCCACACACTCTAGGGATCTAAACCTCATCACAATAATAAATAGGATGTGCTGGAGGGATAGATTCCTGTCCCAGAGACTTTCCATGCTTTGGAACAAGATTCCAATCTACAGTAGGCAGAGCTCCTCGCTAACACTCTTCAAAAGAAACCTTGACGAGTGGATGGGAAACAAAAAGTTTACCCCAGGGGATCACTTCAGTGGCTCTGCTGGACAGAGGCACAGGGAACTAATCTAAAGGGGCAGCGAAAGCCAACACATTCTGGCTAGAATTATAAATGCCTTCAGGCAGATAGCCTAGTACCTACCTATGAACCTATAAGGTACCTGGGTACTTAAGTGGACAAATCTCTCTTATTTGATCATCATGTTTCCACAATAGTCAATAAATTCTTATATCTAACCCAGTTAATTTCAAAGAGAATATCTTCAACATCAATGGAAGTCATCTTAACACTGTATTCTCACTTTATCAGACCCATTAATGAATAGCAGACCATCTTTGGTAGGTACAAATCCAAGCATGCCACTCACATGAAAAAAAACAGTAATTTTTTAACAAAAAAAATACAGACCTTTCAGCTCTTCTGATAGAATAGCACAACTACCCTTACATTCAGTAGCATACGGGCTGCTTTGAGGTGGCCTGTGTCTTGTTTTCAAGCAATGTCTTTTCAAAACCATTGGCTCTACAAACAGCTATACTAGAAACCTTTCATCAACAAGTAAACAAGTCTCACTGAAGGGATAAATTCCTAACTATGCCTTCCCAGCCTATGGAACGTTACCACTACAGGTCAAGCAAAGTACTACTGTAACTGTCCTTTAAGGCTAGTCATCTTTTTTCTTTTTTTCTTATGGCTCCCCCACGGATATAATTTTTACCAGTCTGGCCCATATTGCCCCATGTCTATGCCAGGTAAACAAGCTAGTCTTCTACCCCCCCCCCCGACTTACTCAGGAATTGCTGAGGCTGGTTGTGGATCTTAAATCTCAGGGTCATCTTTGCTTCTGTCCAATGTGGGTTATTTTATATGCCCTACCCATTTCCTTTACTCGGACCCCCTAACTCATTGACCACATCTTAGAGCAACTCACCTTTATGGACCACACCTCCCCTTAGGGAGCATTATCAACAAGTGCCCTTCCACCCAAGACAGGCATGAAAATCCCTCCCCGCCACTCTGTCAGTCTTCTGAGCTACTAATCAAGCCCAGGTTGGCTGGGCTGTACTCTGGGATTTATCCCTTTATGCCATGAGTGGCTACTCCATTTCAGTCTTGATGACTAGATGAGCAGAAACAAATTCATTACAGTATTATCACGTACACCCCTGCTTAATTTGGGCATAAGCACTATTAGGTACTCATCAAGGGTCGCAGGAACCCATACGTGTGTCTACTTAAACATGTATATACCACTTATGGTCACTGTTATCGCTTGCCTAGTATTATTTTTTATGTTTATATATATATATATATATATATATATATATATATATATATATATATATATATATATATATTCCCATATATATTAACAAAAAAGTTACCCAGCCAAATTTAAATGTCTAGAAAAAATTCCGCTTAAAACAAGTTTTAAAAAAGTTATCAAGAGGCACGAACTGCAGAATAGTCATTCTCCATTGAAATGTGCTAAAATTCCCATTAACAAAAAGCAAAGATAATTATTAAAAAAAACATTGCCAGTGTCAAACTTGACCCAGGCATCAAACCCATAACCCCTTTTCCCCAGTTTTATAGGTTCATAGGTTGGTACTAGGCTATCAGCCCTAGGGCCTATACAAGCCTAGCCATAACAATTCCCTGGCTATTTCTTCCCACACTATTTACTTCCCTGGACCCCTGTCTAGCAGGGTGACTGACGTGATCCCCGGGGTGAATTTCCTTTCTCCCATCCAATCGTCAAGGTTCCTTTTGAAGAGGACAAAAGAGGCACTCTGCTTGACATGTATGGGTAATCTATTCCAGAGTCTGGGGAGTCTCTGGGTCAGGAACCTATCCCTCCAGCATGTTTTGTTTATTGTGATGACAAGGTTTAGCTCCCTGGAGCATGTGGCTCTGAGGGGATTGGGATTTCTTTAAGTGTAGCATGTCCAACAGCTCTGGGTTTGACATGGCCTTGTATGTTAAGCAAAGATCGCCTCTGAGTAGACAATATGCGACAGAGTATAACTGGAGTTTTTTAAGGCGGTCAGCATAGGGCATCTGCTTTAGGCCTGTGATTCTTTTAGTGAGGTATTTCTGTGGCCTTTCCAGTTGTTGCAGATGTCTTGAGAGGTACATACCAAATGGGGCATTGTATTCTATAATGGGTCTAATGAGGGATGAGTACAGTGGGACAATGACCTCCTTTTTTCTGGATGAAAAGCCCTTAGTGATGAGGTGTGCCACATAGAAGGATTTCCTGACTGTTGTGGTGATGTGGTTATCGAAGGTGAGACTGCTGTCCACCTGTGTCCCTAAGTCTCTTATCACACTTTCGGTGTTTAGTGTACTGCCACCTATATGGTAATTCAGGGATACATGTTTTTTCCCAAAGGGGATAACTATACATTTCTTGGCATTGAGCTTGAGCCCATGGCTCTGGCACCAAGCATCTGTTTCTGTAAGGCCCTTTTGTAGAGTATCCACATCATTTGGGGATTCAGTAATGGTTCCCAGTTTGCAGTCATCTGCGAACTTTGTTATCCAGAGTCCCTTAGTGTTGGCCTGTACTTCGGAGAAGTAGATGCCAAACAAGAGCGGTCCCAGGACTGAACCCTGAGGTACTCCACTTGTCACTTGTCTGGAGCTGGATTTGGAGTCAGCTACTTTTACAGTGTGGGTTCTATCAGTAAGCCAGTTAGCAACCCATTGGGTGATGTAGGGATTAATGCCCAGCTTAGTAAGTTTATCTATGATTCCAGAGTGGGGGATGGTGTCAAAGGCCTTGGCAAGGTCTAGATAGGCTGTGTGGACCACCTTACCCTTGTCCATGGCTCTGGAGACTGATTCGAAGAAGTAAATTAAGTTCAGGAGACAAGATCGGCCCTTCACGAACCCAAACTGGGTGGGATCCAGTGTTTGAAGGTTGCCAATGTCTTTGTTTATAAGTTCCATGATAATACGCTCCATGGCCTTGCAGATAAGGCTTGTCAGACTGATGGGACGGTAGTTTCCGGGATCCAAGGTGAATCCCCCCTTGTGGAGTGGGATAACTGTAGCTGTGTGCCACTTGATGTTGGAGTGTCACATCAACAATGGCAATCATCTAGAGCCAATGTTCTACCAACAGTAAAAAAAAAAATCAGCTAAAATGAGATATGAAGAAGTATGAACTAAAAGTAGCCGTTTTGCATGATAATTGTCATTTATTGTTTGCTAACCTGGATAGTCTGATGGGGCCATGTCACTGCAATAAACAGGACATGCTGGAGGGATAGATTCCTGTCCCAGAGACTTCCCATACTCTGGAACAGGCTACCCATCTATGTCAAGCAATGTTCTTCATTAGCACTCTTCCAAGTAAAATCTTGATGAGTGGATGGGAAATAGGAAATACACCCCAGTGATCACTTCGGTGCCTCTGCTCAACAGTGGCACAGAAAAATAACCTTCTTGAGTGGCATAAGCCAGGGAACCTTGTTGGCTAGGCTTACGTAGGACCTTGGGCTGATAGCCTAGTACCTACCTATGAACCTATCAACCTATAAGACTCCTTTTCAGAAGAGTCTTGAGGAGAGAAACTTAGGTAAATTAATAAAAAACGGATTACAATGAATATATCAATAACACAAGCAAGATATGAAGTAAATAACATATAAAAACAGATGAATAATAAATCATTAAAAATGTCTAGCAATCTTAGGTATACATTTATCAATGCAAAATAAATAAAATGTATTAAACTCAAACTTGCAGGGAAAAAATCAGTTAAAGATGAGGTATAAAGGAGCAGGAACCATGGAATAGTAATTCTTACTTCCACTATGAGTGGACAAATGGCATTCCACCAAAATGCCAACTCCCTGTACCTAACTTCCCAAAAAAGGAAAAAAATTCCAGAAGACACAGTTTTTAGTGGGGGGAGGGGTGTTGTTGTAGAGGGTACGCCCCCTGCTTCCCGCTACACCCCACTGAATAATATAATCAACTCTGTAGTCACATACCTGGAAATGACATTTAATGTCTGAATAGTTTCCCCAAAAGTAATTCTCAATGGAGATGCCAGCACTGTCAGAGAATCAAGCTTCAGGAAGCTGAGACCTGAGCAGGTAGGATTTGTCCACCAGTAATGTAGCTGTCATTCTACATTGCAAAAATTCTATGTAATGAAAAGCAAAGATAGCGAATAAGTAAACAAAATGTAACTAGTATTGCTTAAACCTGTAGATATAAAATCAGCTAAAAATAAGTTATAAACAAGCACAGGCTATAGTATATGTTTGTTTGGAAGGCTGGAGTAAAATAAAACAAATAATCTTTCTGTAAAATCAAAGTCGGGTAGAAGCATTCCATCACCATTACAGTTTACTAAATGTCAGATGTTCAGTACAGCTTTCTAATTACAAAAGCTAGTGAAGGCTACTAGTAGAAGTCCCAAAAGACCAGGGAACTATATCCCTCAGAGTAACAGAGGGCACAAACAACAAGAGAGTATCTGAAGACTCAGTGGCATGGGTACTCATTTAATTAATGTGAAGGAACCTGTTAGTTGAAACTATTTATCTTACCATTGGCTGAATTCTTTGAGATTCAACCCTTCTTGTTCTCATTAGTGTCACCTTAATGGTAGTTATAAGTAAGTGGGCCATGGAAGTTGAAGCCCCTAAACTTGTAGGGGTCTGGAGTGAAGCCTCCCTGAATAAGAGCTTCATGTGCTGATGTTTGCAAAGTTTCTTTCTAGTGAAATAAGTTATGATGAGTTAAAATTAGTCCTTTGTAGCAGCAAAATGTCTGACAGAATTATGAAATGTCCTTGATGAGTCATCTGGTCTGAAACCGTGAGAAAATTAAATTATATATGACAGACTCGAGCACTGTAGGCTATGTCTGACTTGTGCCTATGGGTAAAGTAAGCAAGTGCTTTTAATGTCAGTAGGTTATGATGCAATTTAAATATATGGGGGGAAAAATTAAAGAACTATGTAGGTTAAGTTAGTCAGATAATTTTATTGAAACCTGAAGGAAAGCTCCAGCTGGTGAGTGTGGAGTACCGCTACTGCTCCTGCCATTTGCAATTTGTGAACAACTACTGTGGCTTTCATTCATTTTATGAGGAGGCATGAAGCCATGACATAATCTGATCTATATGAAACAAAGGCCCATAATGCTAGAAGTAGACTTGTCTAAATTAAAGTGTGGTATGTATGGAGTGGGATACTGTACACTCAGAAACTTCTTGAGCATGCAGGAGTAATCAGGTATATTGTTGTTTAGAGTAAATGATTCACATCCATAGTCACTGCTGACAATATTAAAGCAATAATGTATTGTACTCATGCTCAGATTGTCTCTGACTGTAATCACTTACAGCAATGCATGAAGTAGCTCCTGCAGATAGATGTCCACAACATGTGTTACATGAATCCATATTTCCTAACAGTAACTTCCCACTTAACCCTCTGCAAATGTACATGAACAGTTCACATCAGTGCCCACAGTGAAAGTAGGGGTAATAAAGTCAATATATCAGAAGAAACAGGAATGACTATGACACTGAACTCCGAAGGGCACAAGTTTGAATATTGTATGCCATACATTATCTTTACAAATTAAAAGCAGGGAATGAGTAGGAGGCAAGGGCAGTAAGCAAAAGTGAGCTACACATTTAAGGGTTATGAATCTAGTGACCTCCAACAACCAAACTGGCCAAGTCATGCTGTCTGGGCCCAATGCAGATGCTCTGCTTGTATCGTCAGTAGTTCTGCCCTTCATCCATAATTGTTAAGAGGTACAAGGGAAAATGATGGAATCAACAAACTGGTGGTGCTTAGTTACAAACTAAGTTATACATCTGTGTAATTTTACCTTTGAAAAATGCGTCATTTTATTCCATATATGAAAATGACGTCAAACACAGGAAATCAGTGAACAGCAGGGCAGAAATGCTGACAGAAAGCACCTGGGAAAACTGAAAGCTGACATTGCAATAATACAGACTGCAAAGATAATCTTAAAGCAATGCTGACTATATCGTGTTTGTTTTTATTTACATACTGTTTCACTATATCTCTTAATAGCATAAAAGTTGACATGTATATGCAGATGTGTGCTTGTGTATGTTAGCATATGGGCATACATATGCATTCATGTACATCTCTGTCTGTGTGGCTGTTTCAATCATAATTGTATCAAAGCTAGAAAGCCTTCTCTCTTGTGTTACTAGCCTGTTACTCACTGGAAAAAGTGAAATGATGTCTGACAGGGGACAGGACATGATGGATGACTGCAGACGGACTAAAGAGAGATATTATTACAGTTTTCTTCATCACTGTTCTTCATTCCAAGTGTCAATAAGCTTGTCATACTTAATTTTTCAATATTGCTTTTGAAGCTCCCCTGAGCATACTAAAATATGGTATATTTATAGTTGCTTTAATAAAACTTATCATGTCGACATGTTGCCATGGTTGATTTATCTTCTTTTTCTAGCAAGTAGAGAAGTTGTGTATTAAAAGCTTTGCTGATGAAGTTATCAGACATTAACAAATATTTACCTTTGAAAAGCTCTGAAAAGCTGCCATGAGCTTTACAAATGTTAATGGTCTTTACATTTCATGCTTTTTGCAGGAGCCATGCTTTAATTCCTCAGGTGAAGTAGCAATTTTGCAACTGAATTTGTATCAACAAAAAGGCCAGCTTTGATGGCTACAGTTTCAAAACCCATGTAGAGAGGAAATGAACATAAGTCAATTCATTCTTACTGGTAACTTACTTAAATGTACCACCCAGTTTGCATGAACAGAAACTTATTTGTAACCTATTAGTTATATTAGTTATATTTACAGAATACAAATTGTTGTATTCATTTGTATTACCAGTTTCAGTTCTTCCAACTAAATATTACTTTTATATTCTGGTACTCATAAGGATTTCAAACCATTTTTTTTTCACTTCCTTCTCTCTAGTGACCACTCTCTCTTCCCTTTCACTACCTGCCCTGCCTCCTGATTGCTGTGATAATGTTCTTATCTGAATTTGGTGTCTAAACTTTCTCTGCTCTCTTTTCACATACTTTTCCACAGGGCGTGGCCAAATTGTCTTGTTTGAGATATCTCATGTGAATACATCCTTAGATGATCTATAGCAGCCTTTCTATGAGTTATGCACTACAACTTCATGAGCAAGGTTTCATCACTGGGATCTTCTGCTTCAGCAATATCTGGAATGTCCTAGTAGAATAGCTAGCATTCTTAACTCTGGGCACAGACAACATTCAGCTCAGCAATCTCATGGCATTTTACAGACCACTTCTTTAAAAAAAATCAGGCTAATGGAAATAACCCAAAAAGTGTCCATAAGGATAACCAAAAGAATAACTGGAAAAAACATGAGTTTGGGGAAAGTCATTTATCTGAACATATAAAGGACATTTAATATAGCTCCTCACTATACTATCATAACTAAACTAGCATAATAAAATCCGAATCCTTGCTAAACGTGCAAGACACAGCACTGGCGTTTGACATTCTTTCTGAAAGTAGCGATGAAAGGGATTATTTTCAATGTAATGAGAATCAGAGCAGCACAGTGGCATTGCAGCTAGAGTTGCAAACTCACAGTCCTTGGTTTTCCTCTGTTGTTCTCATCTGGAGAGAAAACTGTGTTAAGTAGGCATGTTCGCCCTCTCTCTCTCTCCCTCTGAATGGGTTTTCAGGGGGTGATGCAGTTTCCCTCCACATCCAGAGACATGCTGTAGTTGAGTTGTCGGTACTCCAACCTGCCTGTAATTCTGTATACAATGTGCAGATGGGTGTATGTCTGCATCATGAAATGTGGTTAGCACCCTTTCTTGGATTATTTTCTCTGCCCATTGACTGTTAGAGTAGGTTCCAGTTCTCCTATAGCATTAAACCGGATTGAATGACTGGTCAGAGAAAGAATGAATGAATGAATGAATTACTGGAGTTTGTGAATCAGCAGTATAATTTTCTGTGCTTTAATGGTTAACATCCTGTTATTTTATATATAGGGAGTGTAGTGGTCCAAGTGAGTGGCAGACTGAACATCTCCAGGCAGTCATTGAATGTCAGTAAGAGCTAGTGGAGCTCTCTGTTAAAGGGTTTTCTCTAAGAAAAGATAATCACCTTACAATTAAAAACAACTGTTAAAGCATCCAACATGGAGTCTGTTATTTGCTATTACGCCGCACATAGCATCAAAAATGTTGAAGAGAATCGAGAAGTGGTCAAGAAGAATGAACATCAAAATGAATGACTAGTCCTGTGAACTTCTCAGACTTCAAGAATAGGTGTCCTTCCTCTGGAGGCTTGGCAAGACTAAAAAACAGAGTACTGTGAGGAAAACAGAGAACTTTAAACCTATTCAAGGTCTTAAAGGGAAAAAATACTTCTAAATTGCTGAACTATAAGTGTGTTCGTTTAAAACTAATGAAGGATATTCTTTGAAGATGGAATGGGAGTAATTAATTATTGGGCATTACAAACATGACTTTAAAAATAGAACAGACTAAATGTTTTCAAACTCAAGTAAGACAAGTAGGAAAGACTCATTAAGGGAAAGTTATGCACTCCATACACCTATATTTTATTTGAAATTAAGTCCTGGAAGATATGTATACTACATCTTAGCAGTCTAGCAAGGAAAAGCAATATATTCATCTAGTCTTAAAACACCCTGTCAGAGTATATCCCCTTAATGATCTTTTAGTTTAATATTTTTTCTTAATTGTAATATACATATATTTATACAGTTGCTTTACAGACTTGAGGCTGGTGATACAACATATGCAATGTAATGTTTAATTTCAATCAAAAGCAAAAGTCTCAACACACCATTTATTAAAGTACACTATTAGTGTTTTCATTGCACTGGACTTCATCGGACCGTGCCCAGAAAAGTACAATTAATTATACAGAAAAAAGTTACATGATATATAAACACAGAAATGATTGGACCACATATACATCAACTGTGTTTTAAACCCCTTATTAAAAAAATAAAATACAATTCTCAATCTTATTTAATCCAGAAGGTTGGCAAACATTTAACTTTACTTGCCACAGATATCACTTCCAATCCAATACTACTTCAGTTGCCTTCTTACCATAAATAGAACTACTTCTAATATACCAAATCAAAAATTGCAATCTTTGCATAATAATGAATGCTTAGCAAATGCATTTAACTCATCCTTATTCCTAATGAAATATAAATATTCATATATACATTTCCATAATGGTCAGTCTGTCCTTCCAATATAAAAATGGCCACATCTTCTGCAAATGGCTATACATATAACATTTCTGATCTGTAGAATGTAATAGTTTCTATCATTCAAAAAATGTTATGCATTCCCATAAACAGAACAGTCATAATAACTGCAGGCTCCACAGCTTTTCATACCCCTATTCCTTACTTGCACAGTCATATTGCTTTCTACATCAGCCTTTATTTTTCTCCCTCTCTGACATGCATGAAAGCACATGTATAATGTTCCAGTTATTATTCTTAATATATTGTAGCATATTAATCCAGTGAATTGGGTAACTTCATGGATCTTAGTTTATCTCATACATTATCATTTTTATGAATCCCAAAATCAACTGCTTCATCCAAAATATACGGCTTATATCTACCCTCTCTCTGTTCCCCAACATAATTTCATTATCAATAATTATAACTGGATAACCCCTTATTTTAAAATTATCCTTCAGTCTATCCATTTCTATATTAAACAGGTTCTCATTATTCATTAACCCGATTCTTCTGGCCATTTGGATTCTTAATATAATGCTATTTTAATCTGGGGTATGCATTCTTTAATATTATTTCTATTGTATATATTGTGATTAACTGCTGTTTTGAGTTTATTATTTTCCTTAACTAATAAAACATCCAAATATTTGATTTGTTCCATTGCATGAAATTTCATAAAATTTAAAAATGTATTAATATTATTCAAATACAATATAAATTATTCAACAGTTCCTTTGTGATTAACCATATTAAAATATCATCTATAAAATGATTATGCACTTTTATACAACTCATATAATCATATTGAAAAATGTGGTTTTCTTCCCAATGTCTCATGAATAAATTTGCATATGTAGGGGCATCACTGCTCCCATTACACCACTAATCTGTCTAAAAAAAATACATAAATTACACAAGTATAACTTAAAATAGCATCTAAAATTTCAATTATTAATTTAATTGTCAAAGGAGTATAATTACTAAATGCATATGAAATATTCCCTACCATTTCCAATCCTAATTCTTTAGGAATAAATGTATATAAAGACTGCATTAATAGTAACTAAAATCATTGCTATCTATTTCAAAGCATTTAATATATGTAATACAATTTGCTGGGCCTTTCATATATGGCTTACTTTGTTAAACAATATTATTTGTTTTTCTAAAGTTGGTTGACACACTTTATTAAATAATAAAGAATCAGGTTGGATTATTAGGCTGGGGGGAGTTGTTTAAACCTGACCTTAATGAGTTGTCCTAGATTGCTTAACCAACCAATGGTATTTTTGTATGCTAATGATGCCCTCTATTTAAGGGACTGTTAATATTATGCTGTTATTAAGCACTGAGGAAGGCTGTTGCTGAAACCGGTATGCTGTTTGTTTCTGGAGCAACCCCAATAAAGGAGTTTTAAGTTTGCACCCGTTTTGAGTTGGACCATTTTGTTTTTCACAGTCATTGTTTAATAAAACCAACATTTTTATCATAATCTTATATATTCATCACTGCTATTTCATTAACTTTATCAGCTTTCATATTTTGATATCAATGTTAGTGATTAACTGAAATAGTGTATTATTCTCCTCCCTTACCAAATTATATTACCATTTTTCTTTAGGTCTGCCAAACACATTGTATATTTCTTTCACATAAATAGTTAAATAGGCCATTAATTCAGGTAGCCATGGTGGATTATATACACTAGACATTTTAAATACATTACTTTCTATCAATACAAAGTACTTACATTCTCTTTGCAATAAGCATTTAATATTCAACTTTCATACATATTCCCTTAAATTGTTAATTACAGAGACCAGTTGTCCCCCTCTGAGCTAGTACAAATGTCAAGTTTTTGCTAAGCACACAGACACCAATACCCATCAAGATTTAGTTTGTCAGGTTAATTATTCTAAAAGTACCTTTTTTCATTTTTTTATTGTAATTTGTATTTGTCCCACTCCTTCTTATGAAGTGAATTTGTTTCACCATACCCTAGACTCACATCTCTTCATTTCATATGATGCAGATTGCTTTAACTCAGCTGAAGTAGAACAATTGCTGGGATGTGAGGTGATGTGGCAAAACAAACCACCAAAGCTTCCATGGATGTCTGGGAAAATGCATTACTGAAGTAGTCACATCAGCATGATGATTTAAAATGAAGTAAGTTATGTTGTTTCATTATTTTATTTTTTTTTAATAATCATCAATAACACAGTTTATTGCTATGTATTCCTTGTTATTCTATCAATAAATCAGAAACAACTGATAACATCCCAGCTTCAACTACATGACCTTAACAGCCTACATCTTGTAGTTAATAGCTCACTACTGGCTATGGTCCTTGGTTAAGCTAAGTAGCTTGCAAGTGTATAACTGCCAAACAGCAGTAAGAGTGAAGATCTGAGGTTGAGCTAGCACTGATTGCCAACTGACTAGAGAAGAAATCATCAAAATATGTGCCCAGTGAGCCTTACATTTCCTAAGAATTGTGGCAGTTTGCAGCACATTCAAGAAGGAGGCTCAAAAACATGGATGAACATCAGAGAAAGGAGATGAGAAGCTGAGATGAAATACTGCCATGTATTCAGAAAGAGTGTTTGTACCCTTTTGTGTTTCTAAGTGCCAGAGGGCACCTCAGAAGGTAAAGTAAGGTAAGAGATCTTAGGCACCATGAGTGCATAAAAACTGTGAACAGTACACTGATAAAATTTACAAAATGCACTCCTGTTGATAAGAAGGCTGCTCTATGGACTCTTTATTATCAAAACTGAAATTTTTGCAGCATTTACAAAACTTGTGATATAGTCTGATTACAGCCTTCACATTATGCTAATTTAGTAGCTATGGACTAAACACTAGTATTCATTTCATAACAGACGAGAAGCAGAAGCATACATATTTACATAAACTATACCAATACCAGGTAAATGTCATTACAGAATTTCATGTTACATGAACATACATGAGTATTAATCATCTTGTAATTATAATCACTCGGACAAATCACATCATAAAATAGGTCTTTGATTTAATGTTGTTTACAGAGAATTGTTATTACTAACACTGATTTATTTGTAACTTGTAGAGCCTAAAGTCAGAGTTTTGCAATATTTTATATTCTGTTTTATTTAGTAGACACAGGCATCTGTTGGCATAGATGACATGTGATGGTCATTCAGACCCTTAATATAGCAGTCTTCTTCATATTATATTTATATTTATTATCTTCAATGTATTTATGAAGCTGCTTCTTCCATTTAGCCAAGAAGTCAGATTCTGTAAGCCACAGTGGAAATTAATTTCATAACCTTGGAATACACTAAGTTATATATATATATATATATATATATATATATATATATATATATATATATATATATATATATATATATATATATTTGCACAGTTCTATTTTATTTAGTTTAAAAATAGATCCTCTGTATTTTATTCCAGATATTGTTCTTTCAATTTCAAGCCTAAATCAGTCCATGATTTCTCTACTATTGTAGCTTTGAAAGCCAACCACACTTTGCCTCTCATTTTTCTTTAATGTATACCATAACGATTTATATGTTTAGGTCTATCATAATGGTATAAGTTCTTAATATACCTTATTCTTTTAGTAAAATTTATTTGAACTAACTTAATCAGTGAAATATCAGTGAGTGATAAGGAATAAAAAATTAAATTATACTCAATAATGAGTCTTATTATCATCACAAAAATTACTTTTAGGATCTTTGACTCTGTGGTATCAACTGAACTTCATATTAATCTCATCTATCTTAAGGCTTTTGCTTTACCATCTTGTATAAGAAATTTAAATGTAAGATCGTTACACAAAATTGTACCAAGATCCATAACTTGCTTAACAATTACATGCTCTTTTCCACCATCATTATCCTTAGTTTCTGATAATCTCCAAATCGTATTACTTTACATTTATAGATAGAATTTATAGATTGAATTTAAGACTCATTTTTCCTGTCCATTCACAAAGAAAATCCAAGTACCCATTTAAATAATCCACATCACTAGAATTATTTATTTATGCCCCCACATCACAATAATTAGTGCATTTACACACCCAAAACTTTTCTGGAGCTGGGTAGTGCCCAAAACATCATGGTAAATAATGCCAGGCTCAAAATTTACCCTTGAGGAACACCTCTTGTGACTGGCAACCAGCCTGATGTTAAACCCTTATATTTAACACATTGCTTATGCTCTGATAGACATTTAAATATCTGATTTAATATACAAGGATTTACATTTAGTCTCACCAGACACAGTAGAACATTTTTTCATATAATAATGCATCAAAAGCATTGGTGACATCAAAATATGCTACCATACCCACTTTCCCTTGATCCCTCATAATGGTGATTTTATCATAGACCTTAGATTGACACACTAAAATCAATCTGTCCCTCATAAACCGAGTCTATATTAGATCACCGCACACTTAAAAAAGTGAACGGTGATTAATCAACCCTATGTAAGCGAAAGCTTATAATGTCGAAGTGTCAGAACAGCGATTTTTTTCCAAGGGAAAAAAAGTGCTGTTCCAACAACAAAAAAAAAAAATAAAAAACAATTTCAAACATTACATTATGTGGGGGGCTTCACACCCCCACTCCCACTACTTAAATATATCAACTCCGAGAGCGCACTACAGTGCTGAACACGGCAAAGTACCGAAGGGGCCAAGCAAATTCTTTACCAGGGAAAGAATTCACTTAACAGCCGCTTCAATATTTTGAGTTTTCAACCTTTTATGTTCAACCAAGACGCATTCAAAAGAATGTGTCTTTGGTCTTGTAATATAGACCCCATAAACCCATATTGTGTATTAGCAATCAGTGGTCCATATATATTTGCATTAACTAAATATTGTAATATGTATCTCTCAAAACATTTTCTGATGAATGATGTAAAACTTATCGGTCTCTAATAAGCTATATTTTTATTCTCATCCTTAATGATGGATTCAACAGAAGATAATGTGCAGACATCGACATTTGTGCTGTAACAGACACCTGGTTCAAGGCAGCAGATAGCACTTCTGCACTACCAGGCTATAACTCATTCCATACCTTCCGGCCTCAGAACTTGGACCGAAGCTCCAAAGGCGGTGGTGTTTCCATATTCATAAAGGATGTGCATACCTCTTGACTGGTAGCCCAACATGACACATCAGAGATACTTCAGGTGCAGCTAACATTGGGTAAGACAGCGATTCAGGTTGTAGCCTGCTATAGGTCCCCAACCATGATCCAAGACTCACACTCCACATTCCTAAGCACCCTGGAGAATATTAGGGTCCAACCTAACACTCTCATACTGGGCGACTTCAACTACCCCTCCATTAACTGGGAAAACTACTCATGTACCAATACACTTGCCCAACATTTCGTAGAATTCATTAATTCCAATGCCCTGGACCAGCTCATTCTTACCCCCACTAAAGGTAGCAACATCCTTGACCAGGTCATTACTAACATGGGGACCATTGCTCTGTGCCAATAGTCAACTCCTCCCTGGTTAGATCCGACCACAAACTAATCACCTTGGAAATCCACATCCCACCCCCACCCCACAAAGGTAATCACCATGAAAAACTTCTCCAAAGCTAACTTTGGGCTCCTAAAACAGAGGTGGCCATGCAATTGGAGAACAGCTGCATGACCACCGAATCATACACTAATGTCCTGTATAAACACCTACACAAATGCATGGATCTCGCCATACCCAATAGAACCAAGACGCTCTCCTCCAAAAAAAGGAAGCCAATCTGGTGGTCCCCTGCCTTAAACAAATTCTACAACACAAGTAGGAAACTGATTAGAAAGAAGGTGAAGTCCCAAGACTGGAAAAACTCCCTTATCAGCCGCAATAAAAAGTTGAGATCCCTCATCAAATCCTCTAAAGCTAGCTTTGAAAACAGAATTGCAGCAGATAGTAAAGACAACCACAAGGCCTTCTATAGTTATGTAAAGAATCTCCACAGCAATACCCAGATTTGCTCGGAGCTGTTGCACAATGGCACCTCCTATACCGAGCCAACAGATATTGCCAATATACTGGCAATCAGATTCAGTGCCAACTTTACCCCTCTCTGCCCACCAAAGGACCAATCACAATATCAGTAGATTGCCAGGCACCCAGTATTACTGCTGCACAGGTTAAAACAGCACTGTCCAAGGCCAATAATACAGCTTCTATGGCACCTGACAATATCCCTGGTTGTGTTCTACATGAACTACAGAGTTAACTGGCACCTCACCTGTGTGCCTGTTCAATCACAGCCTCACCTCAGGCTTTGTCCCTACCGAATAGCGCATTGCTACAGTCATCCCTCTCCACAAAGAAGGAGCGACTACAGACTCTGGGAACTATTGCCCATTAGCCTGACAAGTCTGATATGAAAAGCTATGAAATGCATCATCATGGACCTAATAAACAAAGATATAGGGAACCTCCAAACTCTGGACCCCACACAGTTTGGTTTTGTGAAGGGTAGATCATGCCTCCTCAACCTGGTTGACTTCTTTGAGTCAGTCACCAGAGCTGTGGATTAAGGCATAGTGGTTCATACAGCCTATCTTGATCTGGCTAAGGCCTTTGATACCATTCCCCACTCAGGAATTATAGAAAAACTCACTAAGATAGGCATCATCCCCTATATCACTAGGTGGGTTGCAAACTGGCTCACAGATAGAACCCACAGTGTGAAAGTAGATGACTCCAAGTCAGACTGTCGACCAGTCATGAGTGGAGTCCCACAGGGTTCAGCCCTGGGTCCTCTCCTGTTTGGTATCTACTTCTCTGAAGTTCAGGCCAACACGAAGGAACTCTGGCTGACAAAGTTCCCAGACAATTGCAAGTTGGGAGCCATAACTAACTCCAAGTGATGTTGACATCCTACAGAAAGGACTCACTGACACCAATGACTGCTGTCAGAACCATGGCATTAAGCTCAATGCCAAAAAATGTGTTGTCATCCCCTTTGGGAAAAACCTGGTTCTCATGAATTACCACATCGATGGTAGTCCACTGAACACAGAAGGCTTCATAAGAGATCTAGGAACACAGGTTGACAGCAACCTCTCTTTTGACCACCACATAGCTACTGTGGTCAGAAAGTCCTTCTATGTGGCATATCTCATTACTAAGGGTTTTGTGTCCAGGAAGAAAGAGGCCAGTGTCTCCCTCTACTCTTCCCTCATTAGGCCAATCATTGAGTACAATCCCCCATTTGGCATGTACCTCACTAGACACCTACAACTACAGAGGCTGCAAAAATACCACACAAAGAGGATCTTAGGCCTTAAACACTTGTCCTATATGGACAGACTCAAAAAACTCCAACTATTCTCTGTCTCTCGTCTATTTAGAGGCGATCTCTGCTTGACTTACAAAGCCATGTCTGACCCAGCTCTGTTAGAAATGCTGCATCTAAAGAAATCCAGATCTCTCCACACTACACACTCCAGAGACCTCAACCTCATTACCACAATCAACAGAACAAGCTGGAGGGACAGGTTCATAACCCAAGTACTACCGATGCTATGGAATAGACTTCCCATACATGTCAAGCAGAGTGCCTCACTGGCGCTCTTCAAGAGAAATCTTGATGAGTGGATGGGAAATAGAAAATTCACCCTGGGGATCACTCCAGTGGCTCTACTTGACAGAGGCACTGGGAACTAAGGACAGGTGGCACGATGCCAGGGTAATCCTATGGACTAGGCTTGTAAAGGCTCCAGGTCAATTAGCCTAGTACACACCTATGAACCTATGAGTCTATATCTTCCAGTCTTTACATATCAATCCATTTAACAGTAGAGAAATGCAAACATTATTTACAGTACTGGTATTAACTTTATGTGTGTCCTTTGTATTATTCAAACTAACTAAACTAACCCTGCAAGCTATTCATTGAATATTTCTGAATATTAATCAGTAATAAATCTGGACTCATATAATATTGAATCTAATTCATACTGTTTCTTGAAATTATTATACTAAAATAACTTATTTTAATTGTCAGTAATGTATTTTATTGAATCCTTATTCTTTCTGTCTGTTACATAATTCCTTTTTAACCCTCTTGGCAATACCGTTCAAGACATTTTTATTGTATGCTGTGAAATGTCTTATATATTGATTATATGCACACATCTCTTCCTCAGAGGTCTAGTCAAACATTTGTTCCACCAAGGTTTTTCTGTCCATCTTTGTTTTTTAGTACTTTTACTAGTCCTGTCTAAAATGTAGTACACATTCCTTTCATCTTCTTCCAGCCAGTCTTCATATATGTTTAAAGTATCATATTTCCAGTCATCCTTGGGTAAATTCTCCATTAGTAACTCCTTACCTAACTTACTCATATCACATATGTAATATATGTATTTACTATCTCAAAAAGGATAGTTTTCTGGTCATAGTTTCCAAAGGGTTCTGATTATCATTTGAAATTATCACATTTTGTTTACCAATATTGTGTCTAAAATATTTAAATTTCTTTGTGGAACTTCTACTTTTTGAGAAAACTGTACTCGTTCATCAGATCTAAAACCTATAATTCGACATAAGCATCATAAGACCCCACATTCCAGTTAATAGCTGGGTAATGTATACATTACACCTCTCTACAAAGGAGGGAAAAATACTAATATCACAAACTTCCGCCCCATAGCTATCCTCTCCTCTACCTCCAAGATCCTAGAAAAAGGCATTCACCTCCAACTTATGCCTTTCCTAACTCAAAACCATCTTCTTACTACAACCCAGCATGGTTTCTGACCTGGTCATAGCACAATAACAGCTTTACTCTCTTTTCTGGACATAGTCAATCAAGCCCGTGATTCCGGGAATATAGTCTCAACAGTCCTACTAGATCTCTCCAAAACATTTGATACTGTTTCCCACACCCATGTTCTGAGCCATCTTTCAAACCTAAATCTCTCCCAAAACACCCTATCCTGGTTCTCAAGCTACCTAGCCAATAGATCTCAGGCTGTGAAATGGAGAAAAGCCACCTCACCTTTCCTACTCACCCCTACCAGGGATCCATTCTCGGTCCAATGCTGTTCAATATCTGTATCAACAATTTTCACTCTGCTGTCCCTAATGCCAAAGTCATACAATACGCGATGACTCAACTCTAGTCTGCTCTGCTACTAACCTCCCCGAACTGCTAAGATCCAGACTGCTTTCTCAACCATTGAGACCTGGATGCTCCAAGACCACCTTTCTCTTAATGCCAACAAATCCAAAATATTACTATTCCGACCCATAAAATCCTTCCCTTATGACAAAAGCTCCTTCCAAGACAAAATCCATAATAACTCTCCTGCTGAAGTCATTCCCTGCGCCAAACTACTCGGTGTAACTATAGACAAACATCTAAGGTTCGATACCCACATACAGCAAAATATAAAAAAGACCCATCAAAAACTGGGTATGCTAAACAGAAGCTATCACTACCTCTCCCCATCTACCAGACAGACACTTGCCTCTAATTACCTCCTTCCCTTCTTAATGTATGGTGCTCCCTTACTTACCAACTTATATTTCTCCATCTCATCTAAATTTGAAAATTGTTACAACAAAATTGCAAAATTCGTCACCAAAGCCAAATACTCCTCCCATCATTGTATTGTCCTCCATTCTCTACATTGGTTAGAGCTCATTAATTATCTGGACTACCTCCAACTTACTACTGCTCACAGGCTTATATTCAATCCCTCCAAATGTCCTGCACTCACTAACATCCTACCCTTATACATCCCAAATAGAACACTCAGATCTGAACACCAAAACTTACTGTCCACAAACCCAAGCGACCTGTGGGACAACATCTCCTCTCTTTTTCCTTAGCCAAGAAATGGAACTCTCTCCCCACCTCCCTAAGGGCTATGCAGAACACTGACAACTTTAAAATTCAGCTTCAGTCCTACCTCTCTTCTAAATGGAAATGTAACTGCATTCTCCCAACCTAGCTTTCTTTCTTCTTCTGCATCTAAGCTTTTCAAAAGTATGCTTCTTCCTCAAATACTGCTTATCCACATGATACTTCTGTATGTAAACATTGTAAATAATTTTTCTCTTTCTCTCTGAAAAGTATTCGTATTCAAAAGCCATATTACATTTTTATGTAAATTTTATACATACAATTTCTTTATCTCCAGTTTGTACCATCTATTTGTAACTTAGTTACTGCATATTTCTGTATTTTCGATTGTATTTGTATTTTGCATTGTGGAGCTTTTCTCCCTGGGCCTCCAATGAAAATGGGCTCCCTGAGCCCAGTGGACTTTCCTGGTCATCAAACTGGAAATAAATAAATAAATTATATTTTAAAATTTCATGCTACTGCATTGCTGCCCTTTTAATTTAAGTTATGAATATCCTTTAAGCTTGTCTAATGAAGATATGCAGTTTACTTTAAAATTTAGAAATTTGTATGAATAGTCTTTTGTCTATAAGATGTACGAAAGGCTACATAAATGTATTTATTTAGTTATTTTATTTGCTTGTTTAATTATTTATTCTTTTATACAAAATAATTTTCTCCTTACCTATCCTCTACCATCACTGAATCTCCATTGCCTTAGAACTTCTTGTTTCATTCATCATTGCTACTTCCCCACTACCTGGCATCTATAAAACACAGATTTGTGTACTTGTGCTACTCTTCAGTGTATCCTCTATTCATCTCCTTCTCCTACTGTGCCATTTTTCATCCTACCATGACTCAATAATATCTCTCAACCTCTCTCCAATGCTGTCTCAAACCACCTATCCATACTTCCTTTTTCCACTCTCTACACATTGCACCAAGTCTATTTAATATTGCCTCTCACCTTTATTCCAAATAAAGATGGATTAACTGTACTTCAGCTTAAACCAAAACAAAATTAAGTGCAATAATCCTCTTCAAAAACAAGTATGCATAATTCTCCACTACACTAAAATCCTTCTAGGAGGAGATATACACCTTACTCCTGGCCTTACCTATCACAATGAACACAGAGATAATTCTGTCCCACACACTTCTCTAACCCAGCAACAGACAACTCTCAACCCTGGTGATTTCATTTTTGCTGCAATAAATGTTAGAAGCATAAGAAATAAAACTGCTGAACTACATGCCTAGGTTACAGAACATAAGTCTGACATTCATGCTGTAACTGAAACTAGGATTAAACTCAGCATAAACAACTCCGAAGGTATACCTCCTGACTATAATATCATCCATAATTGCCGTATAAAGAGGAAAGGTGGTGGTATTGCTTTAATATTTCCAAGCACCTACCACATTTCCTCTTACAGCAAACCCATACCAAGATTCAGTTCAGCAGAGTTTCTTGTTGCTTTCCTCAGAATAAACAATTATGTATTATTGTTCTTTATATCCCTCCTGGTGACCGTAAGTATACTAAAATATATCCTAAATTGGGCATTCATAACATTTCCACAAGAAAAAAAAAATACTAGTAGATGATGTGAATGTCAAGTTTGTTGGACTTCAACACTAACTCTACTACATCTAGCATGAATTTATGTGGTTACACATAACTAATTAATAGGCCCACACATTATAGCAAGACATCACATTCCCTATTAGACTAGATTTTAGTTTCAGACCCTAGCAAATACACCAGGACAGCTACAATGTCAGACTCTTTCAGTGATTATCTCCCACTCTTTATGACCAGACATCTCACACATCCAGATAAACAGCATATTTATAAAACAATACCCAATCTTTCCAAGTTTAACCCAGAAATGTTCATTACTACACTATTGTCTATTAACTGGAACTTCCTAAAAATCCTCCCCCTTAGGCAACACAGTAAATGAATTCAATACTTTTCTAAATATCCTAAATAGCATTGCACTTCCTAGATGGAAGAGACTAAAAACAAATAATGCAAATTGGCTATCCAAAAAGAGTAGAATGTTAATGCAGGATAGAGAAAAAGCATGGAAAGAACAGCAAAAATATAAAACACCTCAATATCTTGAAAACTTCAGAATGCTTCACAATCATACTAAAAAGCAAATTAATGAAGACAAAAAAACTATACTATATTAATTTTTATAATAATATAAAGCACAACCTTAAAAAAAAAATTGGACATCCATTAAAGAAATCTTACACCCCAGCCAGAAATAAAACCCAAGCCCCTCTCCCGATAATACACCACTCAAAACTGCAATACAGTTCAACTCTTATTTTATAGGTAGTATAGCATATCTAACCAAGTATTCCCAAACATCCAATCCTAACCTTACCCAGCATCCACATATCACCACATCCATGTTCACCTTCAAACCTGTGCCCATATCCTATATAAAGCTATTCTTAAACAAACTTAAACCATGCTCTTCTTCAGCTGATAACCTTCCAAGCAAGTACCTAAAATATCAGCCAATAGCATTGCCTATCCTGTCTCAATCCTTATAAACAGGTCAGTCCAGGAATCAGATGCTCTCTCTCTCTCTCTCTCTCTCTCTCTCTCTCTCTCTCTCTCTTGAAGAAGTCACACATTATCCTTCTGCACAAAGGAGGAAATTCAGTAGAGATGAATAATATTAGACCTATAGCAATCTTATCTTCCCTCACTAAAATACTTGAAAAATGTATTCAAAAACAATTGCTAGACTATCTCCTGCAGGAAGAACTCCTATACCCTACACAATTTATTTATTTTATTTTTTATTTTTATTTTTATTTTTATTTTTATTTTTATTTTTATTTTTTATTTTTACATTTGTTGACCGGGCTAGTCTAACTGGATATATGTCCATTTTCAGTAGAGGCCCAGGGAGAAAAGCTCCAGGAAAAAACATACAATTAATAGAGAATAACATAAAAACATTTTTATACAGCAATATTTATACAAACAATTAATAGAGAATAGTATAGAAGCAGTTTTATACATCAATAATTATATGGTTAAGGCAGATTTATACTGCAACAAATTTAGCCTAAACATGTATGCTAAAGAAATTGTAAAAGAATATAAAAATAGTAGTATGTAAATACTGGAAGCAAGTCTTAGAAGGATGTACTAGTAACACTTATTTCTATGTGAGAGAAAAGGGTATAGAAGTAATCTAAGAAGATTGTAATAGAAGAAAGGTAAAAGATTAGAGTCAAGAGAATGCTAGTCAGGGTTAGAACATGGGCATAACCAGTGATTATTGAAATATAGCTTTAGATTTCTTTTAAAAAGTGGGAGAGAGGACAGAGATGTAAGGTCGGGTGGTAATTGATTCCATACTTTTCCGACAGAGTTAAAGAACAAGGAATCACCTACTAAGTTTTTAGATTTAGTAATTTGCATAAGCATTTTGTTAGAGGAGCGTAAATTTTTGAGATTACTGTATGGTATAATGAAGCTAGAGAGTGTAGGAGTATAATGGGGTTGATAAAGGGCCTTGTATGTTATTGTAAGTTGCAGAAATTGTATCTGATTAAGAAATTCTAACCAGCCTAGTTGTTTCAGATTAAGACAGCGATGAGTTCTAAAAGGGGAGGTTGTAGCGAACCTGGCAATGTTATTATAGGATGTAGCTGGTTTGTGAAGGTTCTTTTTAGAGAGGTTGGTGTAAATGGGAGAGGCATAAAGAAGAGTTGAGAGTAAATGAGTTCTAGCTATAGTGGACCTGGCCAGTGGTGTAAGAAAAGGTTTAATTCTGTAGAGGGATCCTAATTTATGATTAACTGATTTTACTGTGGCATTAATGTGGGTATCAAAGTTGAGATTGTTGTCAATTGTGATTCCTAACAGTTTAGTGGTTAGATCAGGAGAAATAAGGGTGCCATTATTTGATGTGATACTGAACTGTACGGGGGTAGTCTTTTGGGTTGGTGTAAAGAGTAAAAGTTTAGTTTTGTTGGGGTTTAGTAGGAGGCAGCGGTCAGAGAACCAGTTCTCTACTATATTAAAAGCTTTTTGTGTATGAGCCTGAAGTTCAGCTTGAGAGGTGGCTGCACAGACTATAGTAGAGTTGTCTGCATATTGAATACGTGTGGAGAGAGGGATGGCTAAGTGGAGGTCATTGATGTAGATGGAAAACAAGACAGGGCCTAAAATGGATCCTTGTGGAACACCTAATGTAATGGGCAGAAGGTTTGATAGTCTATTTTGCCAGAGTACAGCCTGCTGTCTGTTATCTAGATAGGATGTGAACCAGTTCATTGAAAGTGGATTCAGTGAGTAGGACTTTAGGATGTGAAGAAGGATTTGGTGATTAACCATGTCAAAAGCTTTTGATAAATCAACAAAGACTGCTGAGGAGAGGATATTTTTGTTGCGGTTCTCGTTGATACAGTTAGTGAAGGAAAGCAAGGCAGAAGAGGTACTATGGAAAGGTCTAAATCCATGTTGACAGTTAGCTAGTAGGTTGTGATAGAGAAGGTGGTTCATTAGCTGTTTGTGGACACACTTTTCCATTATTTTTGCAAGTGGAGAGAGCAGGGCTATAGGACGATAGTTTGATGTGTCGTTGGAGCTACCACCTTTGTGTAATGGGATAATATGAGAAACTTTCCAAATGGATGGGATAATACCTTCGTATAAGGTTCGATTTATCAATATGGAGATGGGATAAGCTATGGCTTTAGATGCTATTTGCAGGAATTCAGCTGGGAGTTTATCAGCAGAGGGGGTTGTTGCTTTTAGCTTTTGGAGAAGGAATCGAATATATGATGTTGGTACTGGTTCTAACTTGAATACTGGGGGTGACTTGGAGGTTGAAGTTTGTAGTTGTGAGATATTGGGGGAAAGTTGGCTAGCCAGAGTTTGGATAGTATTGGTAAAGAAAGAGTTAAAGGCATTTGCTGTTTCAGTTGAGTTTTCAGGATTAGCACCTGAGGGGATGGGGGTAATAGTTGCACCTGGATAAAGAATTTTATTAATAGTAGACCAAAACTTCTGAGGTTCCTTGAGGGAGGATTGTTGTAGGTGGAGATAGTAGTTCTTTTTATCTAGTAGGATGGCTTTTTTAGTGTTATTTCTTTGCTGTCTGAAGGTTAGATGATCTGTAGAGTTCTTAGTAGTTCGCCATTTAGCCCAAGATTTGTTTCTATGAATGATTAGTTGCCTGGTATTGTTTGAGAGCCAAGGAGCAGGTTTAGTTTTATTTCTTGTACAGCGTATTAGCGTGATGATCAAGGAACATTAGAAATGTAGAGTTGAAGTATTCAACTTCTTTGTTAATTGGGAGAGATTTTAATGGTGACCAATTACATTGCTTAAGTTCTATTTCGAAAAGCTCAGGGATAAAATGCTTTTTGGAGCGAACTGTTCTGATAGTGTTAGGGAAGGTTGGGTTGGTTTTCTGTCTGATTATGTATGTTAGCAGGTGGTCACTAAGATCATCTGGGAGTGTTCCTGTTATGTATGTGTGGTGAGGACTATTAGTCAGAATCCAATCCAAGATGCTTTCTTTATTGTTCAGTTTGTTAATTCTGGTGGGGGAGTTAATAGCTTGTGAGAAGCCATAAAGGTTAATGTGGTTGGTAGGGTCTGAACTGCTACAAGAATTCCAATCAATGTTAAAGTCTCCTAGGACTATGGTTTCTTGTGGGAGCTGAGAAGAAAGCCCGTTGAGTATGTGTTCTAGAGTAGCAATGTTATTGCCTGGGGGAAGATAGACACAGATGATGTTTATGGCTTTATGTCTGTTAAGCTGGAATTTTGAGATAACTATTTCAGCGGTAGAGTCTAAAGATAGGTTAAGATTTACAGTACTTAGTTGTATGTGTGCTTTATAGAGAATTGCTACTCCTCCTCCTTTTTTGGATGTGTGATCTAACCGAATAATACTATAGCCTGGAGGAATGATTTCGTTGTCTTTTATTGAAGGTTTTAGCCAAGTTTCCGATAGGCAAAGGATATCAAATTGGTGGACATCAAGAAGGGCATGTACATGAGGGATTTTATTGCACATGCTTCGTATGTTAAGATGAGCAATGGATAGTGAATTGGGTGGTTTGATGATAGGAAAAGTGGGAATTGTGGCTTGGGGACTATTTTCAGTGATAGGGATAGGTGTTGGCCCAGGATTAGGATGAATGTCTCCATCTGTAAGGGAGTGGAGAAATATAAAGTACTTAGGTTGGAGAAGTTTACAGTAAAAGTTAACTGTATGTTTAGTTTTTAGATTACTGTATTTGATGTGTTTTAGTCTGTGAAATTTAGCAATTAGATAACTGGGTTTAAAAATGGTAGTTTGGAAGTTAGGGAGTTTTGTTATAGAAGGTGTAGAAGAATGTTTGGAAGGGATGTGGAGTTTATAGTGAAGGGGTTGTTCATAGTGGGTGAGGAGATAAGTAATAGATAAAGCTGATAAGAGTAAGGTAAGTATTGGTATATGTAACTGGTAGGGCATGATAAGGTAGGAGTAAATAGTTATAGAGGTGAGAGATTAAAGTTGGAAGGAGGTGTTGAAGGGTATGTTAGGTGGAGATCTAGTTAGAGGTTTTCGTTAGTATGGTATGAGGGAGTTGAGGTAGTAGTGGGTTAGTTGTAAGAAGTAGTGAGTGGGTGTGGTGATGAAGGGAGGGGTGTGATTGGAGTAATTTAGAGTGGGGAGTGTGTCCTGAGGAGGAATAAATGGAGGAATACTGGGGGCGGGTGGGAATTGGGGGCAGGGTAGGGGAGCGAAGTGAGCCAGCAGGGCGAACGGAGCAGGTAGAGACAAAAAGAGTGGACTTTCAAGGAATACAATCTGTAGAGAAGGTAGGTTTAGCAGGTAAGTCACAAGTGAGAAAGTAAAGGAGTGAGTTAAAAGAGTAGCAGGAGGTAAGTAAGGGTAGCAATAGAATAGGAATGTTAAAGAGAGCCCAGGACAATAAGAGAAGGTAACAGTGTGAGTTAAAGAGAGGTATTGACTAAGAAAACAAGATGGGGAGGTATGGTACAGCACATAGATATAGGAGTAGATGTGCAGAGAGTTCGTGGAGAGGCGTCACTTACTGGCTAGTCACTGTACAGCACCAAAGATACACTTGCAAGGGTGACAGGCTAATGGAGAGGGGGGGTATGCTACTACTGATAAGGGAATGAGAGGCTGGATGTAGGGGTTTATTTATTTAAGAGACCATAGAATTAGAACAGGTGGGGTGGGTGTTTGGCTGCTGGCTGGAAACATGGCTTTCATCCTTCCCATAGTACTAGCACTCCCCTTGTAACCTATCTAGACACTTTCAATAAAGCAAGAGATAATGGCAAACTAGTCTCTTCCTTATTTCTAGACTTGTCTAAAGCCTTCAGCACAGTTTGTCACAGTGAACTTCCACTTCAGATGTCCTCACTAGGTCTCTCCCAATCCACCCGTCTCTGTTTCAATAGATATCTGTCCAACATATATCATTCAGTAAAATGGCACTCTAC
Organism: Protopterus annectens; assembly: GCF_019279795.1. Lineage (NCBI taxonomy): Eukaryota > Metazoa > Chordata > Ceratodontiformes > Protopteridae > Protopterus > Protopterus annectens. The sequence goes on from NC_056729.1 coordinate 463,612,232, forward strand.
CTCCTCTCCTTACCTGCCAGTTACCACTGGTGCACTCTCTCTCCTTACCTTCCAGTTATTACTGGTATACCACTAGGCTCTATCCTTGGTCCCCTACTCTTTAACATTTTCACCAACACCTGCTATATATCCACACAAAAGGCCACCCTAATAAAATATGCAGATGCTTCTACTCTCATTTACACATCTGACAATATGGTACATCTCCAAAAAATTACTCAGGAAGCTTTAACAGCCACTGAAACATGGCTTCGTAACTCACAACTCCTGCTCAACCTCAAAAAGACCAAACTACTATTTTTCCCAAAAATCCCTCTCTCATGAAAAAAACAAAATTTAGAGTCCTCTCTCTTGATAATGAAACCATTGAAATCACTTCTCCGAGCAATTTATTAGGGGTTTCTTCCCTGAATTTCTCTCTAAATATGCCATAGACCTGTTTTTTCCTTCCTTCATATTGCAAGTCATGTTTATATTAGACTAATTTGCATTTAATTTCTCTACACAGTATCTAAAATGTCTTTAAATATTAAATGATTGTCATATAACTTGTATCAATTCTTAATCAATGTTTTTATATTATGCTTAATTTGTTATAATTATTAAAACTGCAGATATTTTGCTTTATTTCTGAAGATTATAAAATTATTGTTCTTAAAATGTTTTGTAATAATTTGGAGCTTTTCTCCCTGGGCCTCTGCTGAAAATGGACTTCTACCCAGTTAGACTTTTCCAGTAATCAAATGTCAATAAATATCTAAATAAATAAATAAACTCATTTGACAGAGCACCATAATAACTTTGTATTCTGCATTAAATAAGTTCCATCAGACAGCTACAGATTTGAGTTCCACGTACATAATGAACACATATGAAAACTGCTTCAGAAGTTAATGAATGTGTATTTTAACTTATGGTAAAAACAAAAAATTGCTTGTACATAAAAAGAAGATTGTTGGAGCAGTACTGATACAGAGTTGTTTATCTGAGTAAAAAATGTCAATGTATTATAGGCTGGTCTATTCACTGATGTGAATGGCACATATGATAGTTAGAATTTCATCAAAACGAAGATTATATTTCAGATAAAAGTGGGATAATTGAAAACATAATGAAAGAAAATATAATTATATCAATATACAATTACATTGACTCTCAAATGCATACTGATATAACAAAGGAGACAAAAAGGTAGATAAATTACAAGATAGGACACAAAGGGATCACCACAACTTCAGAATAAGTTAAGATAAAGTAATACACATTTTAAAAAGAAAAGGATCGATGGAATGCTTGTGTTGGATAAACAATTAAATGCAATATCAACATTTTAAGTTGGAAGTAAATTCAAGTATCCTATGCATTTTTTGGATTACCTATTGTAAAATTAGGCTAAGCTAGCTCACAGATGATGGAACAATGGCAAACACCAATAATACTAATAGGCAAACTGCCATATCGACAATTCACCTTCCTATAAAAATTGCATAAAGGAAACAATTTAATCAGGAAATTAAATAAATGGCTAGGCTTCTATGAAAGTGCAGACAAATATAAAAAAGATAACATTTATAATTATAGAATTTTTAGATGAACTAATAATTTATTTATTTATTTGACATTTGTTGACCAGGTTAGTCCAACTGGACAGCAGCCCCTTTCCAGCAGAGGCCCAAGGAGAAAAGCTCCAAAAAGTACAAGTAACAAAAGTAATCAAATGACAGAGTTATAACTAAAATTACAATAATTACAATATGTATGAGATGTATGTTGAAACAACATGATAGAAAATGGTCAATAAATTGAAAACTTAATATAGTACAAAGTTTCATAAATAGTAAGGAGAATACAGAAAGTATAGATAAGTCTGTAAAACAAAGTAAATATATAAACAGGAGATAAGCTCAAGGCAAGAGCCAATTTCCAAGACTACAGCTGTGGAAGCTGTAGGAACTATTGACTATTAGTAGACTTTATTAGAAGCAGAGGAGGTGGGAGAAAAGGTTGCTGCAATAGCATTATAGGAGGGGAGGTGGATTAGGTTGGGTCATAACATAAGCATGTCTATGATATACGTAGAGTTTCCTTTAGTGTTGTTTAGAAAAAGTTGGAGTTAGAGCTCTGTCTAATACTTAGTGGTAGTTTTTTCCAAGCATTTGCCACTGAGTAGCTGTAGAGGAGTTTACCAATGGTTTTGTTGGGTGCATAGACTTGCATAAGATGCTGTTGGGAGCTATAGAGGGCACAGTTGGGAGTATAGGGATGGATGAAGGTGGAGAGAGAGGGACTGGAGGAGGGTTCATATAAGATAGAATGAGCTATGAGAAGCCGGGCTAGTAGGATTTGATGATGAAATTCAGGCTACCGCAGGCTTTTTAAGGCTATGGCATGGTAAGAGTGATAGGGTTGGTTAGAAGGCAAATCTTACAATTTTATTATAGGTGACAGAAGATTAGATTGGATATTCGTGAGAATAGTGGTGGTCTAAAGAAGGGTGGGAAGTAGGAATGCTTGTGCAAGAGAGAGCCTAGAGATATCTGTGATGAATTTGTTTATGTCTATATAGCAGGCTTAACTTTTGATGTGCCTTTTTGATTCACTGCTGAATATTGAACTTTAGTTGGTCATTGATAATAACTCCTAGCAATTTGGTGTGAGGTTCAACATAGGTGATGGTGTTGTTAATGGAGCAGACAGTAAAGGTAGCTTTATGATGTTGGATAGATTTAGGGAGGAATAGGAGACGTTTTGTTTTCTTAGGGTTAAGTAGCAATTGGTTGGAGGTTAGCCATTTTTCAACTGAGTGCAGAGACTCTTAGGTGAGGTTATGAAGGTGGCTGATATTGTCAAAGGAAAAGATAATGGTGGAATCATCAGCATATTGTATGACAGATATGAATAGACAGGAAGAGTGTAGGTCATTAGTAAAGATATTAAATAATAGGGGTCCAATGATGGAGCTTTGAGGTACCCCGGTTTGTGCTGGTAAGAAGGGAGAAAAGTTAAATTGTCATTTAACTTCCTGTAATCTGTTGGGGAGATAGCTGGAAATCAAGAAAGTGCAGTTAGAGAGATTAAGGGTAGCTAGTTTGGATAGAAGCAATTGATGCTAGGCTAAGGCTATTTAGAAATAGCATAGATGACAATGCATTATTAATGGAACATATGGTTAAAGGACAGAGTATTATGGAAGAAATCAAATATGCAGTAGCTAGACATGAAGGAAAAAAGTGAAGGTGGGTGATGACAATTTGGGCAATATGCTGACATATTCACAAAACAATAAGTAAATTAAATTAAAATTGATTTGACTAATAAAAATACTCAGAAAAGGAAAAATAAGGACAATCTCTTCCTAGGTACCATTTTTTGATGCAGATACTTGTAATTAAAGTTTAAAAGCAAACCTAATAAACACAAAACAAAAATAGAAACTTAGGGAAAATAAAAAGAAAAAATGTATGTGAATGCAAGTAAGACTAACAGAAAATGGAAACTCAGAAATGGGAAACAAATACAGCAAAATGCAAAAGTTAAAAAAGATTAGCAAACAAATGCAAGATATATACTTAAAGATTACAGAAACATTCAATAAAATAAAATGTATAAAATAAAATATAAGTCACTATTAACACAGAATTATTGTGATAGTGGTGAGGCAGTGGGAAAAGTAAATTAATTGGACACAATCATAAGTTTATCTGAGAAAGAGAAGGAAATTGAAAATCAAAGGAGATTTGATAGACTTTCTATAATAAAAGAAACAATACAAGGAAACAGTAAAATAACTGAAATTCTGAAACATGCAAGAGATATAACAAAGAATGAAAGAAGTTTGCAATACCGAGAACCAAAATCGTAATATATCAAACTTTAAGAATAGGAGTGAATGTTGAGTGGAATTCATAAAAAATTTAAGTGATCACAGATGAAACATTCACAAAGATCAAAAGAGAGCATTTTTTTTTATCTGATTAACTTGGTCATGGTATATAAAATTGTAAGTCTGCATATTCTGAATGTTGAACAAATCTGAAAGACTCAGGAGTTGGACAATAACAAGAGTTAAATAATATATTGCTAAATATGTGATAAGTTATGGAGACCTGCTTAAACTATTTGGATGTGAGATTAAGTGGCTGAAACTAACTCAAAATGGAAAGTAATGAACCAAAATGAAGTGATGGGAAAACCTCCCTCTGAATATTCAAGTACTGAATAATGAGACTAAGGTGTTACTTGAAAATATTGATGAAAGAGATAACCTGGGTAGGTAGAGAAAGAACTACATCATATTACTTTTAATAATATTGGGTACAGTGGGGATGTAGATGAAAACAGAACTAAGAAAGTGGATAGTAGAAAGAGATGTTGATAAGAGAAATGGAATAAACAAAGTCTCCAAAAATAGAGGACTTTAATATTATGTCATAGAATATTGTGGGATTATTGCATAAAATAGTTGATAAGGATTTATTGGAAAGCTACAACATAGTCAACTTCAAGAATATTTGTTTGAAAAAAGTCAGTTGGTATAATTACTAAAGGTGTTTAATTCACACTCAGAAGGTACAGAGTTTGATTATCACTTTGGGCTTTTTATGCAAGACTTTGCGAGATGTGTGTAAGATTATGCTCAACAAGATATTTAGGTTTTATGTAACTTTGCTACAAATATGCAACATAAATAAGGAATAAGATAAAGCTTGCTTAAATGCAGAAACAGAGTTTAGTAATATGTGATTAGCATCCATACTAAATGACTGTGGCTTAAAAAAATAAGGAACTTGCTTATGAGTATATTACACACACACCAAGAAAGCTGACTTCTTACAGACATGACAAGAATGTAATTTGCTTTCTTTAAAGAGCTGACAACAGGACATGTTTTTCTAAGAAAGTTGAAAAATATGCTTTTCTAATCCACAAGGCGTTTCCTTGAAGACAGTTTACTTATCAGCATTTGCACAAGAACAGATGTGTCAGCATTTGCGTCATCAAGGCAATATCTTTCCAAAACCAAGAGGGTGTGTGTTTAACTAAAAAAATATATAAAGTCTGTATTAAATCCAGTTATGTTAGGTATAATGGTAGGGACACATTTTGTCCTGAGGTAAATGTTATATCTCTCACATCATCTGTACTATATGAGAAGTAAAGTAGAACATTTTCTGAAGCTGTAACAGAAGTATGTGTGGTTTATTATAAAAAGTTATTGGTTGCTGCTCTTAAAGACAGGTGCTGCAAAGTATATTCTCTCATCAGTGTATATTCTGCAAGTTTCTGTATGCAACAGACTGTGAATGCAACTATAACCAGACTTTGATTTCAGCAGAATCCAGCCAGCAAGACTGAGTGTCTTAAGAAGACTTCAAATCCATCACAGTAAGCATCAGAGTAACAGCACAGTGCTCTTGGCACCATAAAATAATTTTTCAATGGAGAGCCAGCATGTGGAAAGCAATGAACTCTGAGAAACAAGCCTTTCATCAAAAAGGAAAGAGAAAACAGCTTTTATTTCAAATCTGCTTAAATATTTTAAATTTTAGTGAGATGTGTGCTGATTCTTCTTTGTATTTTTTGTTTAATTCCATGTTTTAGTAAAAAAAGTTGTCACTTTGCATTTTTAGCATGCCTTGAAACCATAATCTTGTACCTTAACTTGCAGTTGTGGGGAGATTGTGTTTCCACATTACATTGCACTTCTATCTCCATAAGTAGAATTACTTATAAAAAATAGTTGTTTATATTTTAAACCTTACTGTGCCTTGGACTTGCATTTAATTCACAGTTTTGGCAGAACTGTAAACTACTGCCAGATTTGAATGTTATTTACTCAATTATTAATGTATATTTCCACAAACAATGTTAGTGGTTAATTTCTCCATAGTCTGGTGCCTTAAACTGTAGTAGAATTACAGTATTGAAAATATTTTTTTCTGCTGCAGGATTTATGCTTTAGTACTTTTACAGTTCATTGATATTCTCATACAGTTCTATATTCTGCTTATCATTTGCCTGCTTCAAGTTGAATTTCAGTGCCTCTCTGTTCCCCTATTTTTGTGTCTGCCCCAACCCCTAGTGAAACATTAAGCGAATGTTTCTGAAATTCTAACCTGCCTGGCGTCATTGACCTGTATCTCAGCGAAGTTGCATTAGAGTGTCTTTCTGTTACCCTAACTTTGTGTCTGGCCCACTACACTGCAATATTACGCTAACATTTCTGAAAGAGCTATAATATTGGCTTCATTTGTTGGGTCCCTCTCTAGCTAGCCTGCTACTTTCAGCATTAAGCTAACCGCACCCAGGGTCTTGTAAGCGAGACTTGGAGAGGTGTGGAAAGCTATGGACTGTGAGTAACAAGCTTTTCATCAAAAAGAGAAGACAGAAGAGCATTCATTCCAATTTTACTTACATATTTTATGTTACACTTATAGTGACCTGTGTGGTGATATCTCTTTGTATTTTCTGCCATTTTCCATGTTTTAGCCAAAAAGTTATATGTTTGCATTTTTAGTTGCTTTTAAGACCTTAGTCTTGCAGCTTAATTTGCAGTGGTGGGAATATTGTGTTTCTGCATTATACTGCACTTCTGGTTCCTCATGTAGAATTGCACTTAAAACCCCGTTGGCCCTTAGTCTTGTGGTTTCATTATCAGTTGTAGCAAAACTGTGAACTATTGCCAAATTTAAGCCTAATTTAGACATTTATTATTCCATTTTTTCATAAACAGAGTTAGTGATAAATATATGCATAGTCTGATGCTTTAAACTGTAGTAGAATTATAGTAATGAGAGTATTTTTCTACTCCAGGATTTGTGCTTCACTGCTTTAACATCTCTTGATATTCTGGTTCTGCTGTTACAGTTTTATATTCTGCATATCATTAACCTGCTTATAGATGTATTACAGTGCCTTTCTGTTCCCCTTTTCTTTGTGTTTGCCCCTTCTCCACAAAGGCATTAATCTAAAGTCTCCAAAAGACCTCAGATATTGGCCTCATTCCAATTATGCTTAAATATTTTAAGTTGCACTTATAGTGACCTGTGTGTTGATACTTATTTGTACTTTTCTGACTGTTCCATGTTTGACCCAAAATAGTTATGTTTCTATTTTTTAGTATGTTCTGGAACCTTACTCTTAAATCTTAATTTGCAGTTGTGAGAATATTGTGTTTCTTCATTATGCTGCACCTCCCTCTCTAGAAGTAGAACTACCTCCCTGGGATTCAATAAAGGTTTTTTTTCCATGCCAGAAAAGTGCAGCAGCTCCTGCATGGAATATGGCTGGGGAGCGATTCAGTAAACAAGGCTGGGGGTTTCCACGGGCCTGCCAGCACTATTCTGGCACAGACACCACTGAATAATGCTAATTTCCTCATTTGCTGGTGAAAACCATGCAAATGAGGTGAATTAGCAATTCAGTAAGCAGGCAGGCATCTGTGCCAGAACAGTGTCTGCTGCAGAAATGTATTCGGTTATTGACTGTGTACATTTCTGCAAAAATCAAAATGGGGGCATGACAGCTCAAAGTAAGGCATGCATTAGATTCATTAGGCATGCCAGTGCCCAAATATATGGCCACTGGCATGGAAAAGTATTGCAAAAATATAAAAATCAAAAATTTTTTTTTTTTTGGCCGATGTCAGACATTTAAGCGTAGTGCAGTGGTGCGCAAACAAGATCATGCCGAAAATAAAACAAAATGTGAAAATACAATTTTAAGTGAAATCTGCATTTTGCCATTATAGTGTATACCATGCAGAATCAAAACAATAACAGGTAACACTGGTTGCTAAGGGGAAAGGCTCTGGTGTAGTGGTGTAACAAGGGACTAAGGCAATGGGGTATGCAAATGAGCAAAATTTACTGAATCACAAAATGGGAGACCATTGTCTGGCTGCACCTAACCATGTAGGAGCTATAAGGCAGTGGTGTAAGCAGAAGAAGCAGCTGACATGAAAAGGGTGTGTGTCAGGCTTGCTGTAAGCACATTGGAGTTCCACTGCTTCCATTTCAGCTTAGCTAAGCACAGCTCAGCAAGTAGTTGTATCTGAGGCTGTATTTACTAATTCCATGAAATGAGGATCATGTTCGTGTCCAGGAGAGGGCCATTTCTGCTTAAACGTGTTTACTTTAGCTAAATGGGTTTGAGTGCCACACACTGGCTCTTAAACAAAACAACCCCCCCCCCCCCAGAAATAGCAGAAATGTTTACATTTGAGCAGTGGGTTTGTGAGGGGGCACCGCGGGGCTTAAAAGGGGCAGAAATGGGAAGGGAAAACAAAACAAAAATGGGAAATAGCAGAATAAAAGCAATCAAGTACAAATAATATATCTGGCATGTGGAATGTATCATAGTCAGCCAATCATACAGGCAGCATCTGCACCACAACAGCATAAACTATGCAAACATCTTTCAGTCTGGTTTTTCCAGCAAACTCTGCACCATTGGCATACACACTTGGGGGAATTTTAACTGACAAAATGTTAGGGGCTGCAGTTACTTTGATACATCAGTATGTGCTAGAGGCTGAGGTTGGTGAGAAAGATAATGCTGGCAAACACCCAGACTGAGGAGGAGAAGAGTGTTCAGACCCAGGGTAACCTACCAGGAGACATGATCTGGAGATAGTAGAGTGCTATAGGGTGGACAGGGACATAAGTATAAAAAACACAAGTATAAAAAACAAGTATAAAACACAAAAGTGTGGTGCAGACAAACTGGTCTCCCAAAAACACAATGAAAGTGAAGTAAAACAGGAGAAGAGACCAGACCACAACTGATAAAATCATACACAAATTTATTCCAGTAGTAGAGTGAGCATTTTTGCAGCCAGAGCTGCTTCATCAGACAAGAACTCATTGCATTTCCTGCAATTTAAATTCATTCAATCCAGTCATAAGCTAACAATAATTAAGAAGTAATCACTCAATAAAATATTTTCAATCAAATGTAAGGTGGTGCAGGTATATGCAATTAAATAATACAATGATAAAATACAAAAGCATATTACATAAATATTACAAAAATACTACAAAAAATTAAAACACGTACATAGAAATGCATACTATATATATATATATATATATATATATATATATATATATATATATATATATATATATATATATATACATGAAGGTATATACTCAAATTAATCTTTTAAGGGGTCTATTAGCTAGTACAGATTTAATAGACAACTTGTCATTTAGGCCCTTACCCATTGTTGCTCTCATTCTGATGATCCACTCTAGTTCCTTATTTTCAACTCTATTTCTGATGGCACCTCCTCTGTTCCCTATCCGTACTTTCTCCACAACCATGAACTTAAATGTATGCGATGCATCTGTAGCCAAGATGTGTCTCACTAATGCATTTGTATCAGTTTTCCTACGAATATCATACAGATGTTCTCTAATGTGATCGTGTAATCTACATGTGGTCATACCTATACAGAATGCCTGGCATGCAACACAGTAGGCCAGGTACACTATATTAGTAGTATTACAATCAGCTGCTAAACCAAAGGTCAAATGTTTTCCAGTATCTGGGTGGAGAAATGCTCCCTTACTATCCAAAGAGTTACAGAAATTACACCTTCCACAAGGGAAGGTACCATGACTGTGAGTGATGGCAGGCACAGGATGTGCATCCATATATTTCGGACCACATAGTATTCTTTTAAGTGATTTCTGATTCTTAAAAGCATATCTGAGTCTATCACCCACTAGATTCCTAACTCTATCATCTACACATAAAATATTCAAATTCTTGTCATAATACCCCTTGTAGTAATCAGATATTACTCAAATAGGTTACAGGAATTCTCATAACCTTATTCCTCTGGGATTTCTGTCCATTCAGGGGGGTAGATTCAGAAAAGTATGGTTTGCCTTCCCTGTTCCTAGAGGAATCTACCAAAGATGTAGTAGGGTATATCTCTCTCTCAGTATAACCTCTCTCAATAAATGTTCTCTCTAGTCCATGTAGTTCTTCCATAAAGGCATCATCCTCTTCTGTCAGCCTCAAAACTCTCAAAGCTTGCCCTTTTACTATGTTATTGAACACATGCTGTGGATGCATGCTCTGCTTATGTACATACGTGCTCCTGTGACATTCTTTTTGGAAAACTTCTGTAAAGAACTTTTCTGTGTCTTTCATTTATATGAACATCTAAAAATTCAATAGACGTAGAAGAGCTCTTAGCAGTAAATTTCAAAAAAATAGTGCTGTTAATTTATATCTGCAAGGAAAGAGTTAAACATATCCAGCCCTCCTTCCCATAATAGGAAGAGGTCATCTACAAATCTACAATAAAAGATAGCATGGCTACATAAATCCCCTCTCAACACATTATAACATTCCAATATTGCCATAACAAGGTTGGCGTAGCTATGGGCACATCCAATTGCCTGTATATAGATTGCTCAAACATGAAAATATTATTTTCCAATATGATTTCCATTAGAAAACACAAGAAGTCTATGACCTTACTATCATACATACCATCTTCCACTAAATATTGCTTAACAAAATTTACACCCAGAGCATTTGGAATAGTGGTAAATAAAGATTGCACATCCAATGTTACCATTAGACATTTTTCTGTTGGTGTTCTTTCCCTCAGGAAATTATATAAATTTTCTAGGAAATGCTGTGTATCTTTTAAGATATATTTATTGTTAGCTAGAAGAGGTTTTAAATGATGTTCAACATAAATAGATAGAGGTTCTGTTCTCCACCCTTGGCCTGCTACTATTGGCCTCATAGGTGGGCAAAAAGGATGTTTATGGATTTTTGGTTGCCCTTGAATTATAGGTATAACAGGCTCTTAAACAACAAAATAGTTGTACAAATCCATATTAATCATTTGACACTGCAGGCATTCAAATAAAGCATTGCAAATCCTAGTGTTAAATAAATTAACTCATTCAGATGAAACCAATTCATATGTCTCAACATCATTCAACATGGATAGCATGTCTGTGAAATGCATAGTCCATCACTACTAATGATCCCCCCCCTTATCCAGGCATACTTTAGCAACTCATTGAGCTGTGCTGGCCTCACATCAGACACAGAGCCAAAAGAGGGGAACCCAACCCAGTGGATACCAAGGTATGTGTAGCCTTAAGAATACTAGCTACAGGTACTTTCCAAAGACCTACTGGGGACATCATGGGGATCTCACAGGCATCTGTATCCAAGGTACTCCACCAGTTTGTGGATGTCATACTACCACATGCCGGTGAGCACATTTACTTCCCCAGCACCTGTGAGGAGAGGACCAGCAATACGCACCTCTTCCACCATGTAACAGACTACCCATAGGTACTGGCTGCCATAGACTGCACGCACATCCACATCAAAGCACAACCTGGTGAACAGGGTAGGGTCTACATAAACTGCAAGGGCTTTCACTCCATCAACTGCCAGGTTGTGTGCAATGCCCAAGGCATTATCATTAATGTGTGTGTTGGCAGTCCTGGAAGCTATCACGACTCCCACATCTGGCATTCCTCACAGCTGTACCAGGAATTTGCCAGGGAGACATCCTGTATGGCCATCTGGTGGGGGATGCTGGCTATGCACTGGAGCCGTGAATGATGACTCCCATTAGAAATGCACACATGCACACACCCAAGAATGCCATAATGAGGCACACACACAAACCAGGATCATTATAGTGCGTGTGTTTGGGATGCTCAAGTCATGGTTTTGCTGCCTTGACATATCTGGTGGAGCCCTGCAGTACTCTCCAGCCACATGTGCACACATGTTCATAGTATGTGCCATGCTACACAATATGATCCTGTGGAAACAGCTGCAGCAGGAGCAGCATAGGGAAGGGCCACACAGCCCCCCACCATTCCCAAGGTCCTCACAGGCACAGAGGGACTTGGAGGAAGAACCCCGTGGGCCAGCTCCTGTAGGAAGATGGAGGCATGCCCAGTATACCCTGGCCTTGGCAAAGAGTCAATGCATAGCACACACACTGATACTGTATGCAACCAGGGACTGACACCTCTCTCCGACTTACATACATAGTAAAATGGATGCCACACATGGGTCTATATTACCATATCGAATGGTAAAAAAAATCAAAAGCTCACATGATTGAAAAGGCACGACAACGAACTTGTTTTTTGGCATCACGGTACAGTGAGGATTGGAATATTTGCCCTTTCCTCACTGTAGTGCGACCTCGGAGTTGGAATATATATTTAGCAGGGGGTATATAGCAAGTTCATTCTCATATGGTTTCGCTCATGTGAGCATTCAACATTTTTATCATTCGATATGGTAATATAGACCCACCATACACATCACACTACCTGTACCTTACCATATATAAGCAGTGTACCGCATGCATATGACATAGGCAGCCTTCAAGCACCGACCTCACAACTGCCACAGGCACAAGGTAAGTCAGTCTTCTTAACATTAAATGAATGGATTAGTATGTTCTGGTAGCATATCCATGGTATTGCTGCATGCATGCAAGGGAATGGGGTGGCTTACTGGGATAGCAGCAGACAACTGACAGCTATGTGGGACACCAGGAAATGTTTGCCCAATTCTGGCTTCCCCAAACTATGCAGTAGTACCAAAGGTGACAAATTCCACTGCAGTATATGTGGGGGCCAACTAACTGGGGGGTCATAGGTCACAGGCATGGATGTCAGTGTGGGGGTCCCATACTTACCCCTCAGCCTCACCCAGCAAGTCAGCTGTAGAAAACCATAAAGAAATGTCTGGCAAAGGCCCACAAATGGTGACAATGATGAAATACCCCCCTACAGATTTACATAGTGATAGCACAGCAGGTATTGCAGTTGCAGTAAAGCTCTGAAGGGTAAGAAGACTGAAACTCAAATGTACACCATTACAATCTGACCTCTGTTTTTTAGTGATATGCCTCTAGTCTCCAAGACAGGGCACAATACTATGCTAAATGGAACCAAAATGTAAAGCAAATATCAGCACAGTCTGTGCAAATGTGTACACTTGACAGGTATGCCCCCACACCCATATTTTCATAGAAATGCAGTAACATGTATGCTTGAAGGGAAATAGCAGCAGTGCACACATTACCAGGGCTGTCCCAATCAATATGATAACTTATTGCATGTCCACAGTATGCAGGGGTCAATGAGCTATGTATATGTCTGGATAATACTGTCAGGATGTGGCCAGAACTTACTCCTGGCTGTTGTGTTGTAGTGGCCTAAGTACAGTGCTGTCTTTGACAGGGCCATGTTCCAAGAACTGCAATGCCAAGTATTCTGCATGTCAGCCACACCTACAGTATGAGTTGTACACACTATCTAGATGTCAATATCTGTTAATGCAATAAAGCTGTACAGGTCATGGACAGGGGGCCACACATATGGACAGTACACAGCTTGGAGTAACCTACACAGTGCCTACCATACCTGTCAACTGTACAGACCTATTGCAGAATGTCCAGAGATTTGCATCATAGTTGTGGTCTGTATAACATGAAATGCTGGTTGTCTGGCAAACTATGTAAGTCTAAAGTCAGAACATAATGACAGATTGTAGTGTCAGACTTCATACCCTATAGAAACATGCATGCTAATGCAAAAACTGCTATTGAATCACCTTTCTAGGTTTGTAAGACCAATACTTAAAAATGGTCCCTATATTTAGGCCTCTGTCCCCCAATCACTTATGGCTTTGTCCAGATGTCTGATTCTCAGAAGTTGCGAGGTATGATGCCTAGTAGGACAGCAGGTACCCGAAGGTCAGTGTACTGCTAGTGTATGAAAGGCTACCACCTTTCTGTGTCAGCACTGATAACGCCACTGGCCAACAGCCATACCTCTGGAATGACACCAGTTGTCACAGAAGGAGCACAAGTATACCTTGTATAGCTGTTCTGCTTGTCCTAATATTGCATTTGCCTACCAACTATTTGCAAAACAAGAAAGGGTCATGTCAAAACAGCAATGGCAGACAGCTAGGAAGCAGACGTCAAATCCATAAGAGCAAATAAGCAATTACCAAACCAGTCTCCCAACTGTCTATGTTTGGCAGAACATTATTAACACCCTGTCCCCATGTGTGGACCTTTGTCTGACTGTCATAGTTGGGCATGTCCAGATGTCAGTCTGTGATGGTATGACAGCTAGGCCCACATGTAGCCTCATAATAACATATAGCAACACAAGCCATCTAAGAACCACAGAAAATGGATTGGTACTATGATGGACAACTTAGAGGTGTACCCCACCCACATCAGAATTACAAATACATAACAGCAGCCACTGTGGCCAAAGCCTGTGACTGGATTACAGAAGGACAAAGAGACACACATAAGAGGAAGGGGAACCACTGGCCAGACAAATGGAGAATGTGCACACCAGAACAGATTGTGCAGTAACATAGGTGCAATGCAGTGTATGGAGTCAGTAAACATCACCTGCAAATACATAACACACACCCATGTAAGTGGAAGTGTGCAACAAAACAAAACCCAAACAATAGACACCTCAGAGGCAAGATCACATGAGAACTCCACAAACCTACACACCACAGACCATGTAGACACCACACACCAGGATCTTGCAAACACTAAGGCCTTACTACAAACCCCAAGCACCTACCCTATGCAGATAGGCTACGAGCACTTTCCCTCTACCCTATTCCATACAGACTCTGCTAAGGTGACCCCTGTCTGGAATACAAAGCAATCCAGACCCTGCCTTGATGGAACCGCTGTATATCTGGAACTCAAGGCCCGCTCCATCAACCTGTAGGTGCAGCATCAACCTGGGCTGTGATATCAGTACGGTTTGTTGGTGTGGCAGATATGTGTACCACACACTCCCCCATCTGTGGAATACACTCCCTATCAACAGCAAGCCAAGTGCCTCAATACCCCTAGTGATATGATCCCTGTATAAGTGCACGGGAAACACAAAATACAGTCCTGTGAGCCCAACTTTGTCCCTGCTGAACATGAGCTCCATGTGCTGACATGTAATATGGGCTACACTCTTGTCTGTATGGGTTATAAGGACTTCAGGGCCAATACCCTACTAATGTCATAGCAACCTATCAACTTATACACAGCTGTCTGTCAGTGATTCACCACATTACTCTGTACTGCTCTGCTACTGACATACCTGGAAGTCATAGTGCTATGTGGAATATACTACACATATAATGGACATTTCTGCACAGTAGAATGCACTCTGTACCCACACCCATACCTCCCAACCTCTGACAGTAAGACATCTGGACAAGGTCATAAGTAAAAGTGGGACAAAGGCACAATGATAGGCACGTGTTGTAACTATTGCACTTACATACTGAGAAAGTTGGCAGGATAAGGGGTTTCACATTAGCAGAAATTGTCTGAAGGTTATGAAGTCTGAAAAACTAATGCCTGTCAGTATTTTGTTAAGTCAGTCTTCAATTATATGCAACTAACTTGCCATAAAAACACAAGTTTATGTAGACTGGACAAAACTTCTAAACAAACACCTGGACAATCTGCCAAAAAAAGGTACAGGTGAGAGGTGCAACCACACCAGGATATGACTTTTTAGGTGAGAGGAATACTACACAAGCAGGAGATTCCCAACCAGTATATCATCAAGTTGTTGGACTGTTTATACAGCTTCATCAGTCAAGTGGCTGTAGCCACACCTTTCAACTGGCCTTTTTTGGCAAGAATGTATATAGTTAGGCCTATAATATTGGTCAGTGCATCATACATCTTGTATTCCTCTGGTAAAGTGCTGTGATGATCTGAGGATGTCTGTCACTAGGTAATGACACAATACATTGCAGTGCCAGACTGCAAATATGTAAGAAAATGTCTGCAAAAACAAACCCAGTACCTCTAGGAAAGTCCTGTTTACTTGTGAGAGGTATGGCTGTAGCACACAAAACACCGGAGTACACCTATGTCTGGAATGGAGTCCCACTGTTACTATAGAAGGTCATACTGGGCATGCTCCTACACTTAGAGAATCACAGGCCATGTTGGAATCCACATAAGACTATATAATTGTATTGTGCATATATGTCTTTGCACACAGACAGCTATGTACACCTTAACTGTCCCTACACACACCCATCAGACAGGATTACCCTCAGCTAGCTGTAGGTGGCCCATATGTGATATATCTGCATCTGTTGCATGTGATACACAGACATATATATGCACAACAGATAACAATATGTCAATCATACACACACATAGACGTTGGGAAGAGAGAGACACACAGTGATAGAGAGACAGACACGGGGACACACAGAGAGTCAGTCATACACACAGATACCCTGAATGGCATAGAGTGATGTCCTGCTGCGGACAGTGGCATACCGGTCTTAACCAGTTCCACATGCCAGCATGAAGGTGAGCTCCATTGTGTAATAGTACTGAGGTGTGGGTTATAATATCACATCACCTGCCTTTGTCTGTGTGTGTATGTATGTGTGTGTGTGTCTGTAGGTCAAAGTATTAGGAGGCTGTTCCCACTCAGTACACTTCCCACTGCCCTACTTCACAAGATCTGCTGCTGTCATTCATACTAGAAGTACCACTGGACACATGTCAGCCCTATAAGCTCTGTAGTGCTTGCGATAATTGTGTAACACTATAATGCAAATAACTAGATAGGTAGAAGTTCAAATCTCAGTCCTGGCAAGTGTGACACTGTATGGTGTGTGTGTGTGTGTGTGTGTGTGTGTGTGTGTGTGCGTGTGTGTGTGTGTGTGTGTGTGTGTGTGTGTGTGTGTGTGTGTGTGTGTGTGTGTGTGTGTGTGTGTGTGTGTGTTTGTAGGAGAAACAGTTTTAGGCCATTCCCACACAGTACACTTTCCAGTGTCCTTAGAAGTACCTTTGCACAGCCCCAGCCCTATAAGCTCTGTAGTGCGTATGATAACTGTGTAACACTATAGTACAAATAACTGGATAGGTAGGGATTCTAATCATGGTCCTGGCAAGCAAGTGTGTGTGTGTGTGTGTGTGTGTGTGTGTGTGTGTGTGTGTGTGTGTGTGTGTGTGTGTGTGTGTGTGTGTGTATGTGTGTGTGTCTGTGTGTGTGTTTTAGGCCATTCCCACACAGTAAATCCCCCAGTGTCCCACTTTAGCAGTCCTGCTGATGTCAGTCACCTTAGAAGCACTTTTGGGCACTTGTCAGCCCTATAAGCTCTATAGCATGTGCAATAACTGTATAACATTATAGTACAAATAACTAGATAGGTAGGGGTTCTAATCCCAGTTCTGACAAAAGTAAGTGTGTGTGTGTGTGTGTGTGTGTGTGTGTGTGTGTGTGTGTGTGTGTGTGTGTGTGTGTGTGTGTGTGTGTGTGTGTGTGTGTGTGTGTGTGTGTGTGTGTGTGTGTGTGTGTGTGTGTGTGTGTGTGTGTGTGTGTGTGTGTGTGTGTGTGTGTGTGTGTGTGTGTGTGTGTGTGTGTATTTCTTCATAGATGATACAGTTTTAGGTCATTCACAACCACTACTCTTCCTAGTGCCCTACTTTAGCAGTCCTACTGATTTCATTCCCTTCCAAAGTACCTGTGGACAGCTCTCACCCATATAGCCATATAAGCTCAGTGCTGCATGCAATAACCATGTAACAATATAGTCCAAATAACTAGATAGGCAGGGGTTCTATTCACAGTTCATAGGTTCATAGGTTGGTACTAGGCTATCAGCCCTAGGGCCTATACAAGCCTAGCCATAACAATTCCCTGGGTATTTCTTCCCACATTATTTACTTTCCTGGACCCCTGTCTAGCAGGGCGACTGACCTGATCCCTGGGGTGAATTTCCTTTCTCCCATCCAATCATCAAGGCTCCTCTTGAAGAGGTCCAAAGAGGCACTCTGCTTGACATGTATGGGCAATCTATTCCAGAGTCTGGGGAGTCTCTGGGTCAGGAACCTATCCCTCCAGCATGTTTTGTTTATTGTGATGACAAGGTTTAGATCCCTGGAGCGTGTAGCTCTGAGGGATTGGGGTTTCTTTAAGTGTAGCATGTCCAAAAGCTCTGGGTTTGACATGGCCTTGTATGTTAAGCAGAGATCGCTTCTGAGTAGACGATATGCGACAGAGTATAGCTGGAGTTTTTTAAGGCGGTCAGCGTAGGGCATCTGCTTTAGGCCTGTGATTCTTTTAGTGAGGTATTTCTGAGGCCTTTCCAGTTGTTGCAGATGTCTTGAGAGGTACATACCAAATGGGGCGTTGTATTCTATAATGAGTCTAATGAGAGATGAGTACAGTGGGACAATGACCTCCTTTTTTCTGGATGAAAAGCCCTTCATGATGAGGTGTGCCACATAGAAGGATTTCCTGACTGTTGTGGCGATGTGGTTATCGAAGGTGAGACCACTGTCCACCTGTGTCCCTAAGCCTCTTATCACACTTTCTGTGTTTAGTGTACTGCCACCTATATGGTAATTCATGGATACATGTTTTTTTCCCAAAGGGGATAACAATACATTTCTTGGCATTGAGCTTGAGCCCATGGCTCTGGCACCAAGCATCTGTTTCTGTAAGGCCCTTTTGTAGAGTATCCACATCATTTGGGGATTCAATAATGGCTCCCAGTTTGCAGTCATCTGCAAACTTTGTTAGCCAGAGTCCCTTACTGTTGACCTGTACTTCAGAGAAGTAGATGCCAAACAAGAGCGGCCCCAGGACTGAACCCTGAGGTACTCCACTTGTCACTTTGTCTGGAGCTGGATTTGGAGTCAGCTACTTTTACAGTGTGGGTTCTATCAGTAAGCCATTTAGCAACGCATTGGGTGAGGTAGGGATTAATGCCCAACTTAGTAAGTTTATCTATGATTCCAGAGTGGGGGATGATGTCAAAGGCCTTGCCAAGGTGTAGATAGGCTGTGTGGACCACCTTACCCTTGTCCATGGCTCTGGAGACTGATTCAAAGAAGTCAATCAGGTTCAGGAGACAAGATCGGCCCTTCACAAACCCAAACTGGGTGGGGTCCAGTGTTTGAAGGTTGCCAATGTCTTTGTTTATAAGTTCCATGGTAATACGCTCCATGGCCTTGCAGATAAGGCTTGTCAGACTGATGGGACGGTAGTTTCCGGGATCCAAGGTGGATCCCCCCTTGTGGATTGGGATAACTGTAGCTCTGCGCCACTCATTGGGCACAAAACCTGAGGTGAGGCTATGATTAAACATGACACTTAGGTGAGGTGCCAGTTCATATTGTAGTTCATGTAGTACACAGCCCGGGATGTCATCTGGTCCCATGGATGCTGTATTCTTGGCTTTAGAGAGTGCGTTTTGTACCTGTGTGGCCGTTATTACTGGAATTTGGCAATCTTCTGGTATTGAGATGGGCCATTTAGGGGGTGAAGTTGGCACTGAATCGATCTGCCAGGATATTGGCAATATTCTTCGGATCAGTATATTTAATGCCATACTGTTTTAGCTCAGAGCAGATCTGAGCATTGCCATTTAGATTCTTGACATAGTTATAGAATGCTTTGTGGTTGTCTTTGGAATCTTTGGCAATTTTATTTTCGTAACTAGCTTTGGAGGATTTTATGAGGCATCTCAGTTTCTTACTGAGGCTAGTAAGGGAGTTTTTTGCATCCTGGGATTTTCCTCTTTTCTGCAAAAGTTTCTTCCTTTTGTTGTAAAGTTTGTTTATGGCAGGGGACCACCAGATTGGCTTCCTTTTTTTGGATGAGAGCATTTTGGTTCTATTTGGGATGGCATGATTCATGCATGAGTGGATGTGCTCGTACAGTGCCTTAGTGTAGGATTCAGCAGTTGAACTTTCAGTCCCCGTCTGCATGGGTGTCATGAAGTTTGTCACTTCTGACTTCAGTAGAATGAAGTTGGCTTTGGAGAGGTTTTTTATGGTGGTTTCTTTACTGGGGGGTGGGGGTGGGATGTGGATGTTAAGGGTGATTAGCTTATGGTCAGACCTGACTAACGAGGGGGTGACCATAGGTATGGAGCATTGATTTCCCATGTTGGTAATGACTAGGTCTAGGATATTGGAGCCCCTGGTGGGACTATGGATTAGTTGATCCAGGGCATTGGAATTTATGAATTCCAAGAACCGTTGCGCAAAGGTGTTGGGACATGAGTAGTTTTCCCAGTTAATGGCAGAGTAGTTAAAATCACCCAGTATTAGGGTGTTTGGTTCTGTCTTAATATTTTCCAGTATGTTTAGAAAGGTGTAGTGAGAATCTTGGGGTATGGTGTGGGATCTGTAGCAAGCTACAATTTGGATTGCAGTCTTACCTAGTGTTAGTTGCACTTGGAGAATTTCAGACACATTGTGTTGGCCAACTAGACTGGTGGTGTGAATATCCTTGGTGAATATTGACACTCCTCCACCTTTAGTGTTTCGGTCCTGGTTTGGTGGCCGAAAAGTGTGGTAAGAGTTGTAGCCTGGTATTGCAGGGGTGCTCTTTGGAGTTCTGGCAAATGCGTGTGTGTAAGTGTGTATGTTTGTAGGATGAAGTGCTTTGAGGACTTTCCCACCTAGTGCAAATCCCAGTGCCCTTATTTAGCAGTCCTGCTGATATCATTCACCTTAGAAGTACCTTTGTGTACTTGTCAGCCCTGTATGCTCTGTAGTGTGTGCAATAAGTGCGTAGCACTATAATACAAATAACTAGCTAGGCAGGGGTTCTATTCTCAGGTCTGGCAAATGTGTGCATATAACTGTGTGTAAGTCTGTATTTTTGTAGGATGAAGTATTTTGAGGTCTTTCCTATGCAGTGCCCTACTATAGCAGTCCCTCTGATGTCATTCACCTTAGAAGTAGCTTTGTGCACTTATCAGCCCTGTATGCTCTGTAGCGTGTGTGATAACAGTGTAACACTATACTACAAATAACTAGACAGCAGGGGTTCTATTCTCAGGTATGGGAAATATGTGTGTGTGTGTATATAAGTGTATGTACAAGAGTTTGCAGGTGTGTATATTTGTAGGATGAAGTATTTTGAGAACTTTCCCACCCACACTTCTCAGTGCCCTACTTTAGTAGTCCTGCTGATGTCATTGCCCATAGAAGTACCTTTGGACAACACTCAGCCTTATAAGCTCCATGGCATGTGTAATAACTAACAGTATTGTACAGAAAACTAGATAGGCAGGGGATCTAAACTCAGTTGTGCCAAATGTGTGTGTGTGTGTGTGTGTGTGTGTGTGTGTGTGTGTGTGTGTGCGTGTGTGTGTGTGTGTGTGAATGTATTTGTAAGTGTGTATGTTTGTAGGGTAATGTATTTTGATGCCCTTCCCACCCAGTGCATTTCCCATTGCCATACTTTACAAGGGCTCTTTATGTAATCATCTTAGAAATACCTTGTGACACTGTTAAATCCTATAAGCTCCATGGTGCATGTGATAACTGCGTAACACTGTAGTAGACATAACTAGATAGGTAGGGGTTCTACTGGCAACTGCGTATATGTGTGTGTGTGTGGGTGTGTGTGTGTGTGTGTGTGTGTGTGTGTGTGTGTGTGTGTGTGTGTGTGTGTGTGTGTGTGTGTGTGTGTGTGTGTGTGTGTGTGTGTGTGTGAATCATATACCCTGCGGGTTATACTATTTTGTGGCATGTCCCACCAGTACACATCCCACTGTCCTACTTTACAAGGCCTGCTGATGTCATTCACCTTAGATGTACCTGTATGCACTTGTCAGCCTTCGAACCTCTGTGGTGTGTGCAATAACTGCATAATACTATAGTGGAAATGCTTAGGTAGGGGTTCTAATCTCAATACCGACAACTATAGTAGTGTGTGTGAAGCATATCCCCTGTGGCTGTTGTGTGTGTAGGTTATACCATTTTAAGGCCTGTTGACCCCTACCCTTGATATTACTTTAAAGACCCTGTTAATGGCATCTGCTTCACATGAACCATGTAACACTATACAGCCCATACCAGTCATCTGTACAGATGTACATGGGATATCCACATGTTTGCAATCTATATGTGGTCTGTGTCCTCTGACAATGAGCATTCCTGTGATATCACTGACAAACATTTCACAGTTACTGTACTGACAAACATGCCAGCATCAGACATCGTACCTGACTGACATATCATGCTGATACAAAGTCTGTCACACTATCACATGTGCAGGTTTGAAGGAGCAGTAGCCGAGACCAATCACTATGTCTCGTGGGTTATCTACCCATCCATGAAGGCATCTACAAGATTACCTGTTGTAAGAGGTTGTATGTTATGTCCCAGGCATATAATCTATGTAGAGCATGTTATGTGTATGCAGCACTATAGTACATGCAAGTGGATAAGTAGGGTTACTAATATGTCTAATGGCAACTCTGTATGTGTTTCGGTATGTACAGCCCCTGTGGCTGTCATTAGTGTGTATATGTGATGGCTATATCATTCTTTGTGCTTCTTCCACCCTGTGAGCTCCTCCATTGCCAACCTAGTGTCAGCCCATACTGATGTCATCCACCATACAAGCACAGTTTCACAGTTTCTAATGCCAAGCCACTGTGCTGCATGCAATGGTCATATCACTGCATATTGTACATTAATATATGGGTAAGTCATCTACTCTAAGTGCCACCTCTATGTGCATGTGTGTTTCACTGCATGTCCCCATGCAGCAGTGTACATATGTGTGTGTCAGATGGCTCTAAAATGTTAAGGGCCTCTGAACCACCATTGGCAATCCTAACAGTCCCTGCAATTGTCACCCACTTCAACAGTAGTGGCAGACACTGCCACACTACAGTACTGCTGTGTTATCTGTGTTATGTATCTAGGGCTATCATTTGTAAGACTGTTCAGGTAGGGGCTGTACTCAGCCCTTCATCAGTTGTCTCATGTACAGGATTATAACTCTGTGTTCACAACCAGCACGAGAGGCCAGACATGTATATGAGATCGCAGACACACATGCTGGTAACTGTCAGGTTAGACTAACACAGGCTGACCTGTGTCAGGAATACATACCCCAAACCTGTCATACACAGTACCAGCCATACTCTCAACAACTGCATGATGGTCGAGTGGATGTGGCAGAAATGTCAGGGGCAACAGGTGCTGATAGCTGAATCTATTGCAGTTAAAGTAATGGCTAAGCTTGTGAGGGACTTAGTGCCAGTACTCAAGTAACCTCCTCTGTATGTGTGAGCCTGCTGTCCTACAGAACACCCAGGTGACATGTATAAAGGCTAGGTGGCTGTGTCCAGGGTATGTATGCAAGGTCACACTCTCTGCCACAATGGCCCCTCACACACTGTTGAACATAAACACATCTGGTAAACATGTACATATACAGCTGTACCTTGGCTATGAAAAGGTCACTCACTGTGTTTCCACTCTGCCTTACTCATCATTTTTGCTGTTAGCAGGCCCACAGTCTGCAGACATACAGACACCTGGCACACAACCACAATACAATATGTGACACTACAGTCAGTCAGCAGTACTAACAGCAATAGTGCATCATGGCTAACAAGATACATACACCTCGATGTGTACCCATAACTACCGCCAGCAGACAGCACCTTACACAGGATGACATTGCTACACTGTACTATAGTCATCCTGTGCATCAGACCCATATGAGCATGCCTGTGCATTAATAGAATGCATAACAGGGTTGTGGCATAAGTATCATCACATGCACAGGGTGTGGTGTTGGATTGCCAGAGGCCTAAGCTGGGCCATCATCATATGTGTGTGTGTGTGTGTGTGTGTGTGTGTGTGTGTGTGTGTGTGTGTGTGTGTGTGTGTGTGTGTGTGTGTGTGTCTAGGGTGGTGATGTTCATCTGGGCTGTGCAGAGGAGTTGTGCATGTCTGGTGGTGACTGGCCTGTGATAGGGATGTATGAGTGTTTGTCTGCACACCATCAGGCGATGGGGATGCCCGACACAGGGCTATGTTGGACAGCTGTGGACGATGCATGGCAGGATACATGGTTCACCATCTCCCAGCAGGGACATGGTAACTGGTTCTGCCAGGAGTATCACAGGTACCTTCAGGCCCAAGGGCAGATGCAGTACTACTCCCTGACGGTGACTGCTGTCTATTGGAGCCATGTCCCTGATGGGACTGGCCAAGACAACTTGAATATGGCCTGCTCCAGTGAGGTGTGGACAGAACCCTCCCTTCGGCAGTGCTGTTGGCACTGCCACTATGGGACTGTCAATGTGCATGCATGTGGGCTCACAGCTGATCATGTTGTTGACCTATGTCTGACTGGCCGATGCCCTAATTCCCACCACATGCTCAAGTACAGACATTACATAGTTGAGCAGTGACAATGTCTCACCCCACTATCTATCCACAACATTGGCAAAATTACATATGGCATCACAAATGCTGTGGAGGTCATCACGCATGGCAGGGCATGCTGCATTCATGACCCTGAGCATCTGTCTGGTGTTGCAGTCAGTACATGCCTGTGCCTCCATGACAGACCATAACATGTGTCTGGTGACACCTACTGTGGCACTTGCGACAGGGGCTTGATGGGCAGCAGTCCTCCATCAAGCACCCCTCTCCATCTACCTGTGTGTGACCTCACCTGCTGTCTGGTTATGGCTCATGTCTACACTATCACTTGCCATACTCAACACACTAGTCTGTTCCATGCCACCACCCTTAACCTGTCCATTATCCGTGGTTGCTGGGGACTAGGTATGTGTGAGCATACTGACTATGTGTGGGGACATGGTGGGTGAAAGTGGGATACCAAGCAATGGCATGGATTCAGGCACCAGCAACCCCATCTGTGCCTCACTATGACCACCATCATTATGGAAGTCCGCTAAGACACTGACATCAGGTTGTGAGGGGGAAGAACACCAACCCCTGTGTTCACCTGTGAGGGGAAGACAACATATGTAAATTAATACCCTGCAGTATTATGTTTGCTGATGTACAAACACACACACACACACACATACACACACACACACACACACACACACACACACACACACACACACACACACATGGGCGCACATGTATACAAACTGCTGGTACTGTCTGGCACAACTGTGACACCTATAGGCCCTTCTGGGGAGACCTTATGGTAGTTCTGCCTGCCACAATCCATCTCTTTCACTGCTACTATAAGTCCCACAACAGAGGGTGACAAATCCTATTGTGTGATGGGCCGAGTAGCAGAATGGGAATTGTGGCCAAGGCCAAGGCTATTGGAGTGAACTATACAGTGTCACCAAGTCCATATGCATGTACTGTAGGAGCTGACTTACTGCTATACAGACCACACACATAATGACAAGGTGTAACAATATGTGATGATAACTGATGAAGGAACAAGACTATACACTATCACTGCAGGACCTACACAGTCCAGACTCACAGGGATTCATTTCAGACAACAATGCAGGACAGTCTGCAATACATATAGGAAACATGTAAAGTACTAGGTGCATAGCCTCAGAAGATGATACCAGGCTATTGACCCTGATGCCCTCATAAGCTTGGCCCAGATTTTCACCCATGTCTCTTCCAAGTCAGCACCTGTTTCGCCTATCCAGCTGGGACACACACGACATCCCAGGGGTGTCTCATTCATTTCCCATGCAGTTGTCCAGCTTCTTCTTCAGGAGGGCTATACACGTACTCTGCTAGACATGGGGAGGGACTGTATTTTACAGTTTATTGTGTGGGACACTACACTATCCTGCAAACGAGTACTATACATGTCACAGACCAGGTGAGGGCCTTGCATGAGTGATGCATGAGTGGAGTTTGTCTTACAGATATGCAGAAACTCCATCAAGGCTGGTTTGTAAATAGCCATATATGCCAGACACAGGTCACCTATGATTAGTCTGTATGAGACTGAGTACAGGGACAGGACTTTCAGCCTACCTGTATTGGATAGATGCTACAGAAACTGGATCTTCCTTGTCAGGAACCTCTGTGGTCTCTGCAACTGCTGAATTTGGTTGGCAAGGTACATGCCAAAGGATCCATTGCATTTAGTAATGCGTCTGATAAGGGTGGAGTACAGGGATGTTGTGGCCCCCTGATTCCTGGATGACATACCCGTATTTGTGAGGTGGGCCATGTAGAGAGCTTTCCATACAATGGTGCCCACATGGTAGGAAACTGTCAGTTTGCTACCAAACTTGGTGCACAAGTCACCACACACCTGATTGCATGCTCAGTACATTATTACTGTCATAATTAGTGTGGATGACATCTGCCACAGCAGGGTGAATGATGCCTTTCCTGGCATTCAGTTTGCAGAAATGCTTCTTGCTCCAGTCATTAATTGGGTGAGGGCCTCTTGGGGGATGCTCACATCAGTAGGGGAATGTAAGACAATGGCCATCTTGCAAGCATCTGTACACCTGGGCATCCACAGACCACTGCTTTTGTCCTGTACCTCAGATATGTATATCTCAAACAATAGAGCCCCCCCAGACGGATCCTTGGGGTATACCACTTTGGAAGACTCTACTACTAGAGGTGGGTTCCACTACTTTGACTGAGTGGGTACTATCATTGAGCCAGTTAGCTACCCATCTGGTGACATACAGGTTGATGCCTAGCTGTGTAGGTGTATGTATCCTGGCCACCTGGGGATTATTGTGAGAGAATTGGGCTAGGTGAAGGTAGGCATTGTTCACCATCTTCCTCTTATCCTTATGTTTGTTGACCACTTCAGAGAGGTCAACCAGGTTTAATAGGCCTGATCTTCCTTTGGCAATAACATGCTGTGTGGTCTCAGGCATTCTGAGGTTGCCGATGTCCCTGTTCATAATGTCCTTGATATTGCCTTCCATGGCCTTGCAGAGCAGGCTAGTTAGGCTGATGTACATATGATTAGCTGGGTTGGTGGATTGCTCCATCTTTGTGTATAGGGATGACAGTGGCTGTCCTCTGTGCATATGGGGTGGCACTTGTGCTCGGGCTTTGGTTGATTACAGTGCGTAATGGATCTGAGAGCTCATGCCTGTGTTCATGTAGGATGCAGGCAGGGGTGGTATCAGGCCTATGGAGACTTCTGTGTGTTACCTTTCAGAGAGCATTACAGACCTGCTTCCTGATGAGGGGGGCAGGTGCTGTGCATGCACATGTTTAACAACGGGGAGACAGAGGGTGATGTTTACATTTCACCTGTCTGCAGCAGGTTGCCTATATCTATGCCATATGTCTATTTGGTGTTATTGGCCGCCACTACAGAGCAGCTTTGTGTGTTGCCTCTGGGATTGCAGACATATGTGTGGAAGGCCTAGTGATTGACCTTGGTGGATGTGTCCAATTTGCACTCAAAGATAGCCTTAGGGTAATTCACCTGTGACCTTATTTGCTTGTGCAGACTAAGGTGACATTGCTTCCAGTAAGACACCTGTTCCTTCTTGGCCCTGTCCAGCAATTATTTCCACCTATTATGGTATTTGTATATTGCTTCTGTCCACCATGGACATTTACCCTACCGTGAGGGAGATGATGTTGTCCTTTCAGGTATTACTGAGTCCATACAGCTATGTAGGTGTTCACATAGTATTGTGGTGTGGGTCTGGATACTGATGCTAGTTCCAACTGATGGGATGTTGGCTGTAAAGCTACTTCTACCTGCTCTGAGGAGATTTATAGTCATTTGTGTAAAGTTAATTTTGTTTGACCCTGACAAGGGGGGGTGGTGCAGGGGAGATGATGACCTGAACAGTGATGGCTATGTGGTCAGATCCTACCAAGGAGAATGACACTGTAGGAGTGCTACAGTGGCTATGCATGTTGGTTAGGACCAGGTACAGGATCTTTCCACCTGTCACAGGAGTGCTGACCAGCCGATCCACTGCATTGCCATTGACAAAACTGAGGAATCTCTGTGCATTCATGTTTAGGTGGCATAGGTCATGAACACTGTGGCTGGGTAGTTGAAGTCACCCAGGAGCAGGGTAGATGATTGAATCCTGACAGATTCCAGCAAGTCCCAATAGATGTGGTCGGTGTGCATAGTCATGGTTGGAAGCCTGTAGCTAGCTATGATTTGAGTAGGTGTTTTGTCAACTGTTAACTGCACTCAGGATGTTTCCCATGCATCATACTATTTGGCCAGCCTGGAGGTGTGTATGTGTATGATAATGTTTAACACTCTACCTCCTGTGGCTTTGCAGCCCTCCATTTGGGGCCTAACATATGATGGGATGAGTAACCTGTCAAGGTTAGTGTGCTCTCCACAGCTGCAAAGCAGGTGTCAGTGACTGCACAAATGTCGTCATCCTGCAGGACATGGTACACTTGCACTTGACATGGGTTTCATGCTAAGACACCTAGCTCCTGTTAGTACCCATGGCTGTGCCTTTAACCTGTAAATAACATTCACCTCCAAAATAGAATACATTGTGTTCTAGTACCCACTTTATCAAGCTAATGAGAAATTCTGTGTGTTCAGATGAATATAGACCATATTCTATCATCCAAAATCTTACTGCTCTCATTCCCCCAACATTTGGAATATTTGTGTACAAGGACTGTATGTCCAATGTACAAAGAAAAGAACCAGGGGTAATTTGTAAATCATTCATCAGATAGAGAAACTGATTTGAATCTTTCGGCCTGGCCCTAATTAATGACAATAAAGGTTTTAATTGATGTTCTAAGTACACCGACAAAGGCTCAGTCAAAGAATCCTTTCCTGAGACTTTTGGTTGCCAGGTAGGCAGTTGATTGTTTTATGTATTTTAGGCAAAATATAGAAATTCTGTGCCTTGGGATCATCCACGAAAAGCTGTTTATGTATATACTGTTTGTTTTTTTCATACACCTCAAAGGTCTAGCTGACCCGCTCTGTTTGCCATGTGGGCTCACTCCGCTCCCCTACCCTGCCCCCATATCCCACCAGCCCCCAGCACACCTAGCTTTATTCCTCACTTCCCCTACCCTCCTAGCCTAATTACCCAATAGGAGCTCTTCCATCATTATTCCTCCTTCTTACAGCCTTCCCACTTTAACTCATCACTCTATCTCCCTAACAATTAAGGTCCTCTCCTCCTACTTATAGCCTTCCCACTTAAACTCACCACTCTGACTACCTCCCTAGCAATTAAAGTCCCCTCCTCTTTCTTATACTTCTAGAAAACCTTTATCTCTTTCTAAACCCTCTTTTTTTCATAGCCATCTCTCTTCTCCAATTCCACACATGTCATTCTCCCTTTACTCTGATATGCTTTCCTTAAGACTTCACACCCTCCATGCCCCTGCTTTCTCCTTGTCTTCCTAATTCCCCATACTATGCCAGCTCATATTCCTCCAATGCTTGTCCAGTATTACCTACAAAAATAACCACCCCACAAACCCACCTACACCATCAATCGTAGTTGCATTACCATTCTATCTCCTCCTCGCTTATTCATAGGTTCATAAGTTCATATGTAGGTACTAGGCTATTGGCCCTAGGGCCTATACAAGCCTAGCCAAAAAGGTACCCTGGCTTTCACCACCCAAGAAAATTATTTTCCTGTGCCCCTGTCAAGCAGAACCACAGAAGTGATCCCCAGGGTGAATTTTCTATTACCCAACCAATCATCAAGATTTTTCTTGAAGAGTGCTAATGAGGAGCTCTGTTTGACATAGATAGGTAGTCTGTTCCAGAGTATGGGAAATCTCTGGGACAGGACTCTATCCCTCCAGCATGTTTTGTTTATTGTGGTGACAAGGTTTAGGTCCCTAGAGCGTGTAGCTCGGAGGGATTTGTATTTCTTTAAGTGGAGCATGTCCAACATCTCTGGGTTTGACATAGCTTTGTATGTTAGGCAGAGATCGCCTCTGAGTAGGCGATATGCGACGGAGTAAAGCTGGAATTTTTTGAGTCGGTATGTGTAAGGCATCTGTTTGAGGCCAGTAATCCTCTTTGTGAGTTATTTCTGCGGCCTTTCCAGTTGTTGTGGATGTCTTGTGAGGTACATACCAAAAGGGGCATTGTACTCTATAATGGGTCTAATGAGTGATGAGTAGAGGGGAACAATGACCTCTTTTTTTATTCAGCTTAACCCTCTGCACATATTCCACACTAAAATCTTCTCCACCACAGTTAAGATACTGACACCTAAACTAATCTTAGATCTACCTAAACTCATACATTGCAAACCCAAAAATGGCTAAAGGATACTTCTTTTAACAACCTAGTCCTAGCTGGAGATATCCGTCCTAATCCTGGTCCTAGTCCCTTTATTAGCAACACCTACCCCTTATCCCCTTCCTCCCCACACAACACCCTAAAAACCTTTACAATCAACGCCCAGAGCCTTAACAATAAAGTTCACCAATTTCAAGCTTGGCTAAGCCATAACCAACCAGACATCTTATCCATCTCTGAAACTTAACTCAATCCCTACATCTCTGACTCTGAGATCCTGCCCACAGGATTTCATACTCTCAGAAATGACCAAGTAAATAAAAAAGGTGGCAGCACAGCCTTAGTCTACTCCAACCTTCTTAGCTTAATTCCCCTCCAAATTCCAATTATTCAATTCAAGAACACTGAACTGACTGCTGGACTACTAAAACTGAATAAACACAATAATATCTGCATCATAGCTCTATATATCTCACCTGGTAATAATATCTCTACCCTCGAAGATATTCTCCTATGGACTTCTAATGAAATTAACTATGAAACATATTCTAGGAGATGTAAATATTGACTGGAATAAAGTCAATAGCCCCTCTCCCTCCCTATCCATTAACCTCTATAACCTTACTCAAATAATCCTCTCCATCACCCAACCTAACAAAATAAATCCCGCTGGATCCACTATAGACTGGATCCCAGTCTCCGATCCAAATAAAATAACCAACTCTGACACAATTCCTGTCACCATTAGCGACCAGCTCCCAGCTTTCATTCATCACTCAACTAGCTCTTCCCCACACCAGCATCAATACATTCTCACTCGCAACTTCAGTAGCATCAACCCCCAACTTTTTCAATCATTCTCAAACAAATGAACTGGCAAATTCTAAACACCCTTCCTCTTGACAATGCTATAGACTACTTTAACTATGTCTTCCTAGACACTCTAAACACGCTAGCCACTCTAAGCTACAAAATGATAAAAACTAATACAGTTCCTTGGCTATCTAAAGCTACAAAACAAATTATGCACCAAAGGGACAAACTATGAAAGCTTTACCAAAACAATAAACTGCCCAATACCTTGCTCCAATACAAACAGCTCCGTAACCTTGCAAAACAGCTAATCACCAAGGACAAAAAATCCTACTGTATCAAGCTCCAGTCCAACAACAATAAAAACCCCAAGCAATTCTGGAAATTAATAAACTCACTCCTCAATCCAGGATCCAAGAATGATCCCTGTCCAGACCCAAGTAAATCTGACCTTGAACTAGGCTCTGAATTTAACTAATTTTTCATAAACACTATTTCTGACCTGACCAAGACTTTTCCCAACAATAACCAACCAGCCCCTCACTCTTCCCCATCTAACTCCCCTAATAACACTCCCCTTATGTTTGAGCTCAAATGTGTTTCTACTAACTTTATAAAAGACATCTGTCCAAACATAAACCTTGCTCTAATGCTCCTGACAATATTCCCTCCTCCATCCTAAAATGTGCTGCTGATGGTATAGCCCTCCCAATCAGCATCATAATTAACAGATCTATAAAGGAATCATATGTTCCCAAACTCTGGCGCTCAGCTTATATTCTTCCTCTTCATAAAGGAGGCAAAAACACCAGCATCTCAAACTTCTTCCCTATTGCCCTGCTCTCACCAATCTCCAAAATCCTAGAAAAGTGCATCCACCTTTAACGTATGCCTTTCCTGACCCAAAACAGTCTTCTTACACCTACCCAACATGGCTTCTGCCCAGGCCATAGCACTATAACTGCTCTACTCTCTTTCATAGAAACTGTCAATCAAGCCCGAGATTCAGGACACTTGATTTCTATTGTTTTGCTCAATCTGTCTAAAGCATTCAATACTGTTTCCCACAAACACCTTCTCTATCATCTCTCAAACCTCCATCTCTCACCAAACACTTTACCCTGGTTCTCCAGCTACCTATCAGACAGATCTCAGGCAGTCAAATGGAAGAACTCCACCTCTTTCTTCTTCCCTACCCCAAATGGCATGCCAGAGGGATCCATCCTTGGGCCTATGCTTTTTAATATTGTCATCAATAACTTTCACACTGCTATTCCTGATGCCAAAATCATTATGCAGATGATTCAACATTAGTCTGCTCTGCCTCAAATCTCTCTGAATTGCTGACTAAAACCCAAACTGCTTTTTCAAAAACCAAAAACTGGATGCATCAAAACCACCTCTCTCTCAATGCAAATAAATCAAATATTCTACTATTCCCTCCCACAAAGACTTTCTCCTATGACAACAATGCTTTCAAAGTCCTTAGTCAAACCAACTCATCTATAGAAGTGGTTCCTTCCACCAAACTACTTGGCATTACTATTGATGAACAGCTCAAGTTTGATATCCATATTCAAGAAAATATTAAGAAAACCCAAAAAAAGCTAGATATGCTGTACAGGAACAATTGCTTTCTCTCCAACTCTATTAGGCATACTCTGGCCACTACTTATCTACTTCCATCCGTATTATATGGAGCCCCTCTTTTAACTAACCTATCCTCCTCTATCACCTCCAAACTAAAAAACTGCTACAATAAAATCTCCAAATTCGCCACCAAATCCAAACCTTCCACCCATTATTGCCTTACCCTACTATCCCTGAACTGGCTTGAACTCCCAAACTACTTAGACTACCTCCAACCCACCACTGCACACAGACTTGTATTTCACCCAACAAAATGTCCAACTCTAACAAATATCCTTCTCCCTTACACCTCCAACAGAACTCTCAGATCTGAACATCAAAACTTAATTGCTATCCACAAACCTAAACATCCAGCTGGCCAACTTCTCCTCTCTGTTTCACTAGGCAAAACATGAAATTTTCTTCCTTCCATTCTAAGAACCATACCAAACTCAAAAAACTTCAAAATCCAGGTTTTCAAACACCTGTCCACTAAATAGAAATGTACCTGCCTTCACCCCACCTAATCATTCCAAGTATATGTCCCCAGGAAGCTCTCTCTCAGGTTCCAAGCTCTCTGTAATCTCCCATAACTATTTTCCTATGAGTGTATCGAAGCATACTGCAACACTTATAGCTACTTATCACATGACTCAACTTTGTAAATATTGTAAATAGTGTCTTGCTTTAAAAGTGTGCATGCAAAGTGTATCCACATTTACTTACATGTATTTATGTAAAATGTTTTCACACCTAAAACACAAGAGTGTTTGCTCAAATGCAACTGTATAACCCATAAGACCACCCACAATTAATTTTGTTGACTATGCATGACATTGTATGTACTTATTTGTAACTGTACTATTATAATGTATATTTTACACTTTTGTATCTTTGTATCTAAACTGTATAATGTATCTTGGAGCTTTTCTCCCTGGGCCTCCACTGAAAATGGGTCATTTGGGCCCAGTGGACTTCCCTGGTAATCCAACTGGAAATAAATAAATAAACTCAGATATACATCCATCATTTTTTGCTTTCAAAAGAAACCCATCTATTTTCTTCTTAAAATCTATAGTTGGATCTATGGGTAACTTAAAGTAAAACATGGTATTAATTAACTGCTTCATAGCCTCCCTCATGTATTCTGATGTTGCCCAAAGAACAACCACTCCATCTTTGTCAGCTTTAACTGCCACTGCATCTTTATTGTTCTTTAATTGTACTAAAGCCTATGTCTCCAGTTTTGTAAGATTGTCTCCATGGCATCTAAAAATGACATTTTGATTGGTATGTAAATCACGTATTACCATTTTTACAAATAATTTAACTCCAGGGTGGTAAGGTGGTTGAAAATTCGATTTTTTAAAGCAAAAACCAGACGTCAACATGTCTTCATTAACATTCTTAGAACTAAAAAACTACTTCAAGTTTAAGCTTCTACAGAAATGTTTAAAATCCAAACATCATATTCTGAAACAATATTAGAGGGTACAGAGCCAAAACCTTTATTAAGCACACTTTTTTCATTGGAAGTTAACTCATGGTTAGTCAAATTAACAAATTGTCCATATTGTGAGTTCCATATTCCATTGCTTTCACATCTTGCCCAGCTCCCTGAATACTTGTTTAAGTAGTTTTACTGTGACGTTACTTTCCATTTATAGTACTTTAATAGATAGTTTTGTATTTTAGTATGTCAGTTGATTGTTACTATATAAGGGTTTATGGATCAGGGTTGCGTGTATTCACACTGATAATGCCAGGGGGCAAAACTAGTCTGTGTAACAGCCAGATCGTTGCTGCTGAATTATAGCCAAGACTTCTGTTTTGAAGTAAAGAAACATTTTCACATATTATCATGTTTGGTCCTATTTTCTTTTGCCTTAGCTGTGGAAACAGAGAGTCGTGTGAATTATATGTATTTGCAAGTGCTAGATTATGTGGATTGTGTTATTTGGAGTTATCTGAGCACCGTGATGGTTAAGCGTGCACCTGCATTTGTGTTTGTTGTGTATATATATATATATATATATATATATATATATATATATATATATATATTTGTATTTATATATACATATATATGTATATTAGAGTACTATGGCTATATATTCTTCCCTTATGTTACATGACTATAGGGCATGATATGTTTGTAAAAACATTACAAGCATCTAGAGCTCAGATGGTGGAGAGGTATGTTGCTGTGATTGTAGTGCACAGGGTCCTGGGTTCAAGCTTTGGTAGTGATGACTTTTTTTCATTCATGTTAAATGGCCATAATGACTGATATGTTTGTAAAAGCATTACAAATCCTCACAGCTTAGATGGTGTAGTGGTACATTGCTGTGATTGTAATGCACAGTGTCCTGGATTCGAGACTTGGCAGGGCTGATTATTTTGTTGTTGGCCAGAACAAGGGTTGATAGAGACAGAGTGGTTAAGGCACTTTTAAGCAGCTTTAACCAGGTGTGTGTGGTTTTGCATGGAGCTAAGTAATGCTAACAGACAGTTAAATCCTCTTAGCTTCACTTAGCAGTGCTTACTCCCACTTACACCTACGCTAATTTTAATTAAAGAAAAGAAAAAAGAATGATAGGAAAGTGGTGAAATGGGGTCAAGCAGGGAGAAAAACATTAGGAAAAGCAGCTAGAGATGTGCAGGACAGGTGTAGGAAAGGACCATAGCTCTACATTTCTCAGTTAAGCAGTGCGCAAATCCTCTAAGCTGGGTTGATCAGTGCTTAAAGGGGTAATTGCTGAGCATTGATTAACAGTGCACAAATCTGCTTATCTGAGCTGACTGCTGCTTAGCATTTATGTGTAGACGATGCTTAAACCAGCTAAGCATAGGTGAGCACTGATAACCATTGCTCACTTTTCATTTTTGGAAAATATCAGAACAATGACCTAATTAATCATTACTGACATATTAATAAGTGTATATGATTTACTTTACATGATGTCCCTCTATGTGCTTTCATTAATTTACAATGGGGTGTGCCTATACTGTATGGGACACTTGTATAAGCATGGGTGATTCCACATGTTATATGCACTCACACTTCCATTTTAGACCAGCTACAATACCCTGGTTGACAAATATCAATTAATACATAATTTAAAATAAATATAGTAATTTTAACACTGCTTTCCCATGCAAAAATAAAGTGCCTGTCTTGGTACTCGAATTGTGAACACTGCATGCAAGATGGGACTCTATCTCGGCATGAGGATTTTGGCTGTATATTTTTATTTATTGCCTATGGGATGTTTGAGCAATGTTGAATAGAGGGCCATAACATGCACACCTTCTCAGCTATGCTTAAACATACCTTAGAATGGGGAAAAATGAATAAACTCACTTTTACATGTATCTCTACTCCTTGTCAGTCACAGTAAGGGAAATTGTAAGAGGACACATAGGGGCAGATTTTAACTATTGCTCTTACAAACTTAGACATTGTGACTGTGGTTTTCTAGCACATCATTGGCAAATCACTCGGTATTTCAGTCAGAATATAATGACAGACATTTGGGTTATAGACTTCATACCCTTCAGAAAATTTGTACTAATGCAAACCTTTTCTTCTATTAACTTTCCAAGTTTGTAAGTGCAATATTTAAAAAAGTGTCCCTACTTTTAAGCCTTTGTCCCCCCATTATTTATGGCTTTATACAGCTTTCTTGTTCTAGGAGGTTGAGAGGTATGTGAAGCAGGCATCTGGGCATTCTGTGAAATCCTGTACAGTTGCAGGGTATGGCCATACAGCGCTTTGACAATGCGGGGGGGGGTGACAGTACATGTCACAGAACCCTGCATTGCTTCCTATTGGAATTGTTACTTTCAGTGTCCATGGACACTGAAAGCACTTGCAAAGTGCCATGTGGCACTTTGACAATGCAGAGGATGTGTGACAGTACCTGTCACACACACTCTGCATTGCTTCCTATTTGGACTTCCTGCTTTCTATGTCCGCAGACACTGAAAGCACTTTGAAAGTGCCATACAGCACTTTGACAATGCAGGGGTGTGTGTGACAGAACCTGTCACACACCCGCTGCATTGCTTTCTTGCTGCCCTATCTATTTCATTGTCTGTGGACACTGTTTTATTAATTTTATTCGATTTCAGTGCCCACAGACACTGAAATGCATTTAGTGCAAGAGGCATGTTAGATGTGCGTGGACTAGTTAAACACACCCCCTGCACTCAGTAGTGTTTGTGTCCATTTAGCCTTAGCAGCAGCACGCCTTCATGAATATGCAAGGCACATTGCTGTTAAAGCTAAGGGTAAATGGACATGGCTCACTCCGTGCGGGAATAGCACTATTCCAGCACAGAGTTTATTGAATCCTGGGGCCTGTGAGAACCTAGCTGCTTGTATTTTAAATCTTGCTGGGCCTTAGCCTTGTAGTTTAATTCACAGTTTAGGTGGAACTATGAACTACTGCCATATTTGAGCCTTACTTACTCAATTATTAATAGAACTTTCAGAAAATGGTTACTGGTAACTTTCTGTATAATCTGATGCCTTAAACTGTAGTATAATTACAGTACTGAATATATTACTTTTTATGCTCCAGGATATTCATTACTTTTACAGTTCTTTGATATTCTCCTACAGTTCTATATTCTGCTTATCATTGGCCTACTTCAAGTTGAATTTCAGTGCCTCCCTGTTCCCCTGTTTTTTTGTCTGCCTCAACCCCTACTGAAACATTAAGCTAATGTTTCTGAAATTCTAACCTGCCTGGAATTATTGACCTGTAGCTCAGTGAACTTGCATTAGAATGTCTTTCTGTTACCCTAACATTGTGTCTGGCCCACTCTCTACTGTGATAATACATTAACATTTCTGAAAGAGCTATAATATTGGCTTCAATTTTTGGGTCCCTGTCTAGCTAGCCTGCTACATTCAGCAAGCATGTAAGCGAGACTTGGAGAGGTGTGAAAAGCCCTGACCTGTGAGTACCAAGCTTTTCATCAAAAAGGAAAGACAAAAAAGCTTTCTTTCCAATTCTGCTTACATATTTTATGTTACACTTATAGTGACTTGTGTGGTGATACCTCATTGTACTTTTCTGCTGTTTTCCATGTTTTAGCCAAAAAGTTATCAGTTTACATTTTAGTTTGTTCTGGGACTTTAGTCTTGTAACTTAATTTGCAGTTGTGGGAATATTGTGTTTCTACATTATACTACAACACCATCCCCACATGTAGAACTGCTTGCAAAAGATAGTTTTTTGTATTTTAAAACTTGCTGGGGCTTAATCTTATAGTGTCATTCATATTCATGGTAGATCTGTAAACTACTGCCAGACTTGAACTTTATTTCATCATTTATTACTGCATTTTTCCATAAACTGTGTTACTGGCAAATTTCTGCATTGCATGGTGCCTTAAACTGTAGTAGAATAATAGCAGTCAAAATGTCTTTTTTTTCTGCTCCAGGGGTTGTGCTTTCCTTCTTTTAGCACCTCTGCTACAGTTCTGTATTCTGTTTATCAACTGCTTGCTTAAAGTTGCATTCCAGGGCATTTCTGTTCCCCTGTTATTTGTAAATGCCTCAATCTGCATTAAATCATTTAGCCAAAGTTTCTGAAATTCTAACCTGCCTGGGGTCATTGCCCTATAGTTCAGTGAAGTTACATTCCAGTGCCTTTCTGTTTCCCTGCCCTTTGTATCTTTCCTACTTCCCACTGATATATTAAGCTAAATTATCTGAAACAGCTCCAGTAGTGACTTTATTTAAATGAATCCCTCTCTAGTTAGCCTGCAATATCCAGTATGGAGCTACCCCCTACCTGAGTATTTTATGAAAGACATGGATATGTGTCAATATCCCTGAACTGCGAGTAACAAGTTTTCCATGAAAAAGGAAAGAGAAAACTTTTATTCCAGTTCTACTTAAATATTTTAACTTGCATTTATAGTGACCCGTGTGGTTGTATGTCTTTGTACTATTTTGATTGTGTCCATGTTTTAGCTAAGAAAGTCATCTGTTTGAATTTTTAAGTTTGTTCTGGGACCTTAGTCTTGTAGCTTACTTCACAGTAATGAGAATATTGTGTTTCTATATTATACTGCACTTCTGTCTACTGACGGAGAATTGCATTTTAAACCCTGTTGAGCCTTAGTCTTGTAGTTTCATTATCATTTGTGGCAGAACTGTGAACTAATACCACATTTGAGACTTATTTAGACATTTGTTATTCCATTTTTTCCATAAACAGCTTTAGTGATAAATATATGCATAGTCTGGTGTTTTAAACTGTCTTAGAATTACAGTGATGAGAGTACTTTTTTCTGCTCCAGGATTTGTGCTTCAGTGCTTTAACAGTTTTTGATATTGCAGTTCTGCTGTTACAGTTTTATTTTCTGCATATCATTAACCTGCTTATAGTTGTATTACAGTGCCTTTCTTTTCCCCTGTTCTTTGTGTTTGCCCCATATCCACTGAGACATTAAACTAAAGTTTCCAAAAGACCTCAAATATTGGCATTAATTGATTGGCTTCTTCTCTACCTAGCCTGCTATATCATGCACAGTGCTTTCCCTTCTCAGGGTCTTTTATACAAGACTCAGAGAGCTGTGGAAAGCTTTGGAATGTAAGTAACAAGTTTTCATTCCAATTATTCTTAAATATTTTAAGTTGCACTTATAGTGACCTGTGTGTTGATACTTATTTGCACTTTTCTGATTGTTCCACAATTTAGCCAAGAGTTATGTTTGCATTTTTTAGTTCATTCTGTGACCTTACTCCTAAAGCTTGATTTGCAGTTTTGGGAAGATTGTGTTTCTTCATTATGCTGCACCTCTATCTTCACACACAGAACTAGTTGCGAAAACCTAGCTGTTTGTATTTTAAACTCTGCTGGGCCTTAGCCTTGCAGTTTACTTCAAAGTTGGAACAGAACTGTGCACTACTGCTAGATTTGAGCCTTATTTTGTTTTTTATTACAGCATGTTTCAATAAAGTGTTACTGGTAAATTTCTGCATAGTCTGATGCCTTAAGCTGTAGTAGAATTACAGTAGTGAGAGTGTTATTTTTTTTTCTGCTCCAGGATTTCTGCATCAGTGCTTTTACAGCTGCGGACATTACAGTTATGTTCTTACAGTTTTATATTCTGATTATTATTTACCTGCTTAAAGTTGCAGTCCTTTGCCTTCATATTCCCTTATTCTGTGTGTCTGCATCATTCTACAATTAGACATTAAACTAAAGTTTCTGAAATTCTTACCTTTCTGGAGTCAATGACTGGAGCTCAGAAAAGTTGCATTCCAGTGTTAGCCTTTGTGGTTCCTTGTTCTTTGTGTCTGCACCACCTCCCACTAAGAAAATGAACAACTGTTTCTGAAAGAGCTTCAATACTGGCTTTATTTGATATCACACTTTAGCTTGCCTGCTATATCCAACACAGATCTTCCCTACCCATTGTATTTTATGCAAGACTCAGAGAGGTGTGGAAAGCCCTGAACTCTGAGCAACAAGCTTTTCATCAAAAATGAAAAAAATGTTTTTATTTAAATTTTGCTTAAATATTCTAAGTTGCACTTATAGTGATCTATATGGTGATGCCCTCTGGTACCTTTTTGTCTTTTTTTCAATTATTTAACAAAAAATGTTATATGTTTCCATTTTTTAATTTGTTATGGAACTTTAGTCTCATAGCTTAATTTGCAGTTGTGATTCTGCATTATATTGCACTTCACTCTCCTCAAGTAGAAGTACTTGTAAATGCTACCCATTTGCATTTTAAACACTGATAAGCCTTATTCTTGTAGTTTCACTCACAGCCATGGCAAAACTGTAAACTACTGCCAGCTTTGAGCCTCATTTAACAATTTATTATTGCATTTTTTCCATAAACAGTGTTAATTGTAAATTTCTGCATAGTCTGGTGCCTTAAACTGTAGTAGAATTACTCTAGTGAGACAATTGATTTTTATTGCCTAGGATTTTTGCATCAGAGTTTTTTTATAGTTGTTGATATTCCAGTTTTTCTCCTACAGTGTTAGAGTCTGCTTATCATTACCTGTATAAAGTTGCAATCCGTCCCTTGTGTCCACACTGAGACATTACATTTTCCGAAATTCTAACCTGTGTGCTGTCATTAACCTGAAGTTCAGAGAAACTGCCTTCCTGTGCCTTTTTGTTCCATTATTCTTTGTGCTTGTGTCACCCCCACAGAGATAGTCAACTAAAGTTTCTGAATAAACTCCAACATTAGCTTTATAGGTTCATAGGTTCATAGATTAGTACTAGATTAACTGCCCTTGTGGGCCATTTTTAAACTAGCCATCTAATCCATGTGGGAATAAAACCTTGCACTCTTTAACTAGCCTACTGCTTCCTCGACAAAATTACCCACATCCAGGATCTTTTATCCAATATGTGGGGATGCATGAAAAGCCCTGAAGTGTGATTAACAATCTTATTATGAAGATGGAAAGAGGAAAAAATTATTTTGTTTTGATTCTCCTTATATATTTTGACTTACACTTAGAGACCTGTGTGGTGATACTTCTTTGTACTTTTCCCCTTTTTCCATGTTTTAGCCAAAACAATTATCTGTTTGCATTTTTACTTTGTTGTGAGACCTTAGTCTTGAAATTTATTTGCCATTCTTGGAAGACTGTATTTCCATATTACTCTTCACTTCTATTTCCTCAAAAATAATTACTTGCAAAAGGTATCCAGTTGTGTTTTAAACCAAGCTGGGCCTTAGTCTTGTATTTTCGATCACAACTATGTTAGAACTTTGAAATACTGCCAGAGTTGAGCCTTATTCAGTCATTTATTACTGCATTTTTCCAAAAACAGTGTTACTGATGCATTTCTACATAATCTGATGACTTAAGCTGTAGTTGAATTACAGTAGTGAGAGTATTGGTTTTCCACTCCAGAATTTGGGCTTCAGTGCTTTTACAGTTGTTGATATTCTGGTTTTACTCCTAGGGTTTATTATTGTGCTTATTTCTATGTAACCTTGTACTCCAGTGTCTCTCTATTCCCCTGCCTTTTTGCATCTGCCTCATTTCCCCACTGAGACATTAAGTTAAAGTTTCTAGAATTCAAACCTTCTTGGGTACATTGACCTGGAGCTCAGCAAAGTTGTATTCAACTACCTTTCTGTTCCCCTGTTTTTTTTTTCAGCCCCACCCGCAATGAGACATTAAGCTAAACTTTCTGAAAGAGCTCCAATATTGACTTTATTTGATTGGATCCCTCTAAAGCTAGCATGCTATATCCAGCACAAAACTACTTCCACCTAGGGTGCTTTATGCAAGACGAGGATAGCTCTGGAAAGCACTGAAGTATGAGTAACAATCTTTTCATCAAAAAGAAAAGCGAAATAGCTTTTATTTGATTTCTGCTTAAATATTTAAGTGACCTGTGCAGCAATACTTGTATGTGTTTTTTTCTGCCTTTTTCCATGTTTTAGTAAAATAAATAAATAAACAAATAAATAAAATTAAAATTAAACTGGCTTGAATAAAATTCAAAGTATTTTATTTCTACATCAAGTAAATCCACATCCAGTAAGCACTTTTATATCTTCACAAGACTTCTTCAGACCGAATGAAGCAAAACTCAAAAAACATACTTATACAATTAACTTAACTAGACTTCAATTAATGTTTAAACTCTTTCTTTTTAAAAACACTTTAAAATTCTCTTTGTCATTTAGGCCTGGAGGGTAACATGCATCTAATCCAACCTGCCATACATATTCCCTCCAGCCTAACTCTTCCTCTGTATCAGATAAACTTTCAGGATTCACAATTTGATCTTAAACAACAACCTTAAAATCAATTTTACAATTACCACTAATATAATGTTTACTGAGGGTATTTTTCACACTCTTAGTGTTTACTGCATATTGATGTTCATAAATTCTGCAACAAATGGCTCTGCTCATTCTTCCTGTATAAAATGCATTGCATGGAATACATAATATTAAATATACTACAATTTTTAACTTGCAAGAATATCTTCCCTTTATTCTGATGTTAACATTATTAACTTTCATTTCAGTGACTCCTGTGTACAAATAAGAGCAGAAGTTATGGTCATAACATCTTAAACATTTTTTCATATTTCTTGTCAGGAAGGCTTAACTTGGATTGAAAAAATATTGTAGATTTTCCCCTTTTATTTCACAAACAGTGGTTTATCAGCAACTACATTTTTAACATCTGAGAAGTTGCTTAAAACTTTTCAATTTTCTAAAATGGTATTTTGATAACCTTCTCATCAACACTGCTAGCCAGATGCACAGAAATACTATACTTATACTTGTTTTTCTACTTTCAGTGTTCTCTTCTCTCCTGTTTCTTCCTAGTATACCTTCTTTGAAATTTTCATCCACTATTTCTCTTGGGTAGCCTCTTTTAACATTTTTTCTACAAAGTGCATTGCTCTCAGTAATAATATCTGAATCTTTACCTGTCAGCCAGTCTATTCTGTTAAGCTGACTCTTCATTATGTTTACCTTACATTTCTTGGATGCATACTCTCAAAATTCAGATAAGTATTAATTTGTATGACTTTTTTGTAAATCTTAGCTAGCAATTTCCCAGACTCTTTGCATACTACTACATCTAAAAAGAGCACACTTTGCATATTCCAATTGTATGTAAATCTTCGATATTCACAGGCATTGTTAATACAATTAAAAAAAAATCACAGAATGTTTCCACATTCCCTCTCCAAATCAAAATAATATTGTCAATAAAGCATTTGTATATGATGATATTTTTAAAATAGACACTTTAGGCAATGTTGGCCTTTTCCCATCCATTCATAAATAAGAGTCATTGAAATTAAAGTTAATAATAATAATAATAATAATAATAATAATAATAAATAATAATAATAATAATACAGTTATCTGTTTGCATTTCTTAGTTTTCTTAGTTTGTTCTGATAAATTTCTGCATAGTCTTTTGACTTAAGCTTGTAGACTTAGTCTTGTAGCTTAATTTACAGTTGTGGGAATATTGTGTTTCTATATTAAACCACACTTCTATCTCCACAAGTAGAATTACTTTTAAAAGCTACCTATTTGTATTTTAAACTCCTGAGCTTTAGTCTTGTTCATTCACAGTTGTGACAAAAATGTGACCTATTGCCAAATTTCAGCCTTATTTATTCAATTTCAACTTTTTTACTGGCAAATTTCTGCATAGTCAGTGCCTTAAACTGTAATAGAATTACAGTACTGAACGTATTTTTTGTTTGTTTCGCGATTTGTGCAACATTGCTTTTACAATTGTTCATATTGCAGTTTTGCTACTACAGTTTTATAGTCTGCCTATCATTTACCTGCTTAAAGTTGCATTCCAGTGTCTTTCTGTTCCCCTGTTGTTTGTGTCTATTCCATCCCCCACTGGAATATTAAGCTGAATTTTGTGAAAGAAATCCAATATTGGCTTCATCTGATTATATCCCTTTCTAGTGTGCTGGCTATATCCAGCACAGGACAACTCCACAAAGGGTTTTTGATGCAAGTATTGAAGAGGTCTGAAAAGCCCTGAAATGTAAGTAACAAGCTTTTCATCAAAAAGGAAAGAGAAAAAATGTTCATTTCAATTATGTTTAAATATTTTATATTGCCCTTATAATGTCTTCTGCCAAACTACTTCATTATACTTTTATGTTTTTTTTTGTTCCTGTTTTAGCCAAAAAAGTTATCGGTTTTCATTTCTTAGTTTGTTCTGGGATCTTAGTCTTGTAGCTTAATTTGCAGTTGTAGAAAGATTGTGTTTCTATATTATATTACAGATGTTTGCATTTTAAACCCTGTTTGGCCTTAGACTTGTAGTTTCATTCCCATGTGAGGCAGAACTTTGACCCACTGCCTGATTTGAGCCTTATTTAGTAATTCATTGCC
The DNA here is from genome assembly GCF_019279795.1 of Protopterus annectens. Classification (NCBI taxonomy): domain Eukaryota; kingdom Metazoa; phylum Chordata; order Ceratodontiformes; family Protopteridae; genus Protopterus; species Protopterus annectens. The sequence continues at coordinate 463,656,652 of NC_056729.1, forward strand.
GCATTTTTCCCACAACAATGTTACTGGTAAATTTCTGCATCACCTGTTGCCTTAAACTGTAATAGAATTGCAGTAGTGAGAGTATTGTTTTTCTGCTCCAGGATTTGTGCTTCAGTGCTTTAAAAGTACCAAATATTCCAGTTTTGTTCTTACTGTTATGTCTTCTGCTGAACATTTTCCTACATAAAGTTGCATTTTAGGGTCCTTCTATTCTCCTGTTCTTTGTGTTTGTCCCCTCCCCCATTGAAACATTAAGCTAAAGTCTGAAATTCTAACCTGCCTGAGATCATTGACCTGTAGCAGAGAAGTTGCATTCCAGTTCCTTTCTGCTCCTGTACTTTGTGTCTACCCCCCCCCCATGAGACATTAAGATAACATTTCTGAAAGAGCTCCAATATTGGCTTTATTTGATTGGATCCCTCGCTAAGTAACCTGCTAAAAACTGCACAGGGCTACCCCAATCCAGGGTCTTTCATGCAACACTTGGAGAGGTGTGGAAAACCCTGAACTGTCAGTAGCAAGCTTTTCATCAAAAAGCAAAGAGAAAAAAAGTCTTTATTTCAAATTATTTCTAAATATTTCAGGTTGCACTTATAGTGACCTGTGTGGTAATATGTCATTGTTCGTTTCTGCCTTTTACCAATGTTTTAGCCAAAAAAGTTGTCTGCTTTCATTTTTTAGTTTGTTCTGGGACCTTAGTCTTGCAGCATAATTTGTAATTATGGTAAGCCATTGTCTCAGGCCTCAGTCCCTTATGATAATCTGATTTCCCAAATCCCTCCCTCTCTTCTTTCATTGCTGTTTTTCTGTTGTATAAACTATTTAAGTACTCTTTCCACCCACTCTATAGATCCATGATACTGACTGCCCACCCAGCAAGCCAGTGTTGCTCTTAAGTAATCCTCCTTTACTACATTTGTCTCATTTTAAGCTTGAAATCCTAGCCTGTGTTCCAGAAGTATTTTATTTGTATCCAGTACCATCAGGACAAAGGTAAGTCCTTTTGATTGCCAAATCACACTTGCTAAGTTATTTTGGGTGATCACTACTGTTTCCTGCTTTTTTGTGCATTTTACAGTATTCTTGTAAAAAGTTGCTCTTCCTGCCATTGTTACTTCTGTAAGACTGCCCTGAAATTGCATTCAGCAGGAGAATTCCATTTAGTGTTTTAAATGGTTTGTGGCAGCTTTGCACTTGTGGGTCTCCTACATTAGGAGGACTGTTTTTATTCATCTTGAGGCAGGAGGTGTTGGTCTGGTCTAGCCAAGTTCAGAAGCATGCAAAAGGGCTCATAGTGTAGTTACTTTGTTGTCCAGAGGGCGTATTACTTAATTTTCTAGTTTTTGTGTGCTGCTATAAATTTGGCACTACATACCACACAGTGGCAGTTAGCAGTGCCTCCTACAGTTGCAAACACATAGAAAGCAAATTTTCCTTGTAGTACAGTCCATAAAACTGTACACTGTAAAGCAGTAAATATAAAGCAAATACTTTGCTCCCTGGCAAGCTTAGGGTTGCTAGTTGGGCATTAAGTGACAATACCGATAGATTTAGTTGAATACAGTATTGTGTAAACATTGAAGTTAGTAGAATTTGGTAATGTTTAGTATAATATGTCCCAGTAAAGCATACCTACTAATCCACACCAACAAAGCACCTATAATAGGTTCATAGGCAGGTACTAGGATATCTGCCCAAGGGCATTTATAAGCCTAGCCAGAGTGTGTCAGCTTTCACCGCCCCATTGATTAATTAACTGATCCTCTGTCAGGCAGAGCCAATGAAGTGATCCCAGGGGTGTATTTTCTGTTACCCATCCACTCGACAAGGTTTCTCTTGAAGACTGTTAGTGAGGGGCTCTGCCTGATGTAATTTGGAATTTTGTTCCAAAATATGGGGAGTCTCTGTGACAGGAATCTATCTCTCCAGCATGTTCTGTTTATTGTTGTGGCGAGGTTTAGCTCACTAGAGCACGTGGCTCGCAGTGACTTGGATTTCTTTAGGTGGAGCATGTCCATCAATTCTGAGTTGGACATGGCATTGTAAGTCAGGCAGAGATCACTTCTGAGTAAGCGATATGCCACTGAGTACAGCCAGAGTTTTTTCAGTCAGGCTGCATAGGACATATGTTTGAGGCCAGTAATCCTCTTGGTGAAGTACTTTTGTGATCTTTCCAGCTGTTGGAAGTATCTTGTGAGGTACATCCCAAATGGGGCATTGTACTCTATGATGGGTCTAATGAGTGACGAGTAGAGGGGCACTATAACCTCTTTATTTCTAGATGCGAACCCTTAAGTAATTAGATGGGCCACATAGAAGAATTTCCTAACTACTTTGGCAATATGATTGTCAAAGGAGAGATTTCTATCTACCTGGGTCCCCAGATCTCTTATTACCTCTTCTGTATTAAGGGGGCTGCCACCTATGTGGTAATTCGTGGGTGTTTTGTTTTTCCCAAATGGGGTGACTATGCATTTTTTGGCATTTAGCTTGAGGCCATGACTTTGACATCAGGTGTCTGTCTCAGTAAGGCTCTTTTGGAGGATGTCCATGTCAGCCAGAGAGTCAATTATGGCTCCCAGTTTGCAGTCATCGGCAAACTAGGTTAGCCATAGTCCTCCTGTGTTTTCCTGTACTTCTGAGAAGTATATGCCGAACAGTAGGGGTCTCAGGACCGAGCCATGCGGGACACCACTTGTGACTGGTTTAGAGTCGAACCTGGAGCCAGCGATTGTTGCCGTGTGAGTTCTGTCTAAAAGCCAGTTGGCAACCCATCTCATGATGTAGGGGTTTATGTTCAGGCTGGTGAGTTTTTCTGTAATACCCGAGTGAAAAAAAAAAAACTGACACAGAACGTCCAACAATAAATGCCAGTGGAAAAAATGTTCCAAAAAATCAATGAGGTCTAAGAACAAACTGGAAATTTATTAAACCAATAAAAAATCCAAAGTAGTATCCAACTAAGCTGCTGAATTGCCGGCATTTGGAGAGGTTCATCTCAAGATACAGGGATCATCAACGTTCTGTGTCAGTTTTTTGTTCGGTAGTTTTACGGAACGTTTTTTGTGTTGGTTTTTTCAAGTAATACCCAAGTGGGGAATGGTGTTGAAAGCCTTGACATGGTCAAGGTAGGCTGTGTGAACCACCTTTCCCTCATCTATAGCCTTGGTGACTGTCTCAAAGAAGTCAACCAGGTTTAGTATGCATGATCTGCCCTTAACAAAGACAAACTGGGTCGGGTCAAGTGTTTGGAGGTTCCCAATGTCTTTGTTAATGAGTTCCATGATGATGCGCTCCATAGCCTTGCAGACCAGGCTAGTCAGGCTTATAGTTACCAGGGTCAGTTTTGGCCCATCCTTTGTGGAGAGGAATAACCATTGCTGTGCACCATTCTATGGGCACATAGCCTGTGGAGAGGCTGAGGTTGATCAGCGTGTTTAGGTGGGGGGTTAGTTTGTTCTGTAGTTCATGCAAGACACAGCCTGGGACACCATCTGGTCCCATTGACGCTGTGTTTTTGGCTTTTGAATGGGCTGTTTTCACCTGTGCATCTGTGATTTTTGGGACACTACACTTTTCCGGTATTGTTGTGGGCCCTTTTGGAGGTGAGAGGGGGGTGAAGTTTGCACTGAATCTATCTGCCAGGATGTTGGCAATATCAGTAGGTTCAGTATATTTTGTGCTATTTGGCACTAGTTCAGTGCATATCTGTGAATTGCCACTTAGATTCTTAACATAGCTAAAGAAGGCTTTGTGGTTATCTTTTGAATCCTTGGCTATTTTTCTTTCGAAGTTAGCCTTGGATGATTTCATGAGGGACCTAAGTTTCTTGGGATTTGATTTTTTTTCTGAACTAGTTTCCTCCTTCTATTGTATTGCCTGTTTATTGCAGGGGTCCACCAAACTGGTTTCCTTCTCTTAGAGGAGTGAGTCTTGGTTTTGCTAGGGATGGCACAATCCATGCATCCTTGTAGGTGCTCATAGAGTGCATTTGTAAAGGTTTCTGCATCTTGGGCAGAGTTATCCTTTAGTGTGGGGGCTGTAAAACTTACCACCTCTGTCTTAAGTAAGTTGAAGTTTGCTTTAGAAATATTTTTTACTGTGGTTTCCTTAGTTGGGGGTGGTGGTGGGGTGTGGACATCCAGAGTGATTAGTTTATAGTCTGATCTAACCAGTGATGGGTTGACCTCCAGTATGGAACACCTGTCGCCCATGTCGGTGATGACCTGGTCCAATATGTTTTCACCTCTGGTAGGGGAGTTTACCAGCTGATCCAGGGAATTTGAGTTGATGAATTCCAGGAAGTTCCAGGCCTGCGAATTTGTACTCAAGTAGTTTTCCCAGTGAATAGTAGGGTAATTGAAACTGCCCAATATTAGGGTGTTTGGTAGGACCTTCATGTTTTCCACTGTCTCCAGAAAGGTGAAGTGGTGGTCCTGGGTCATGGAGGGTGATCTGTAGCAGGCCACAATTTGCACTGCAGATTTCCCCAATGTTAGTTGCACATGGATGATCTCAGAGGTATCATGCTGCACCACTAACCTGGAGGTGTAGGTATCCTTGATGATTATGGATGCACCCCCTCATTTTGTGTTTCGGTCCGTGTTCTGTGGCCGAAATGTGTGGTATGAGTTGTAGCCCAGTAGTGCTGGGGTGCTCTCTGGAGCCTTGAACCAGGTTTCAGTTACAGCACAGATGTCGACGTTCTCTGTACTGAGGAGTGCTTCGAGCGCGTGCATTTTGAGATTTAAACTCCTGGCATTGAGTAGCAAAACCCTCAGTTTTTTGTTAACTGTGCTGTTTATGGAGGTGGGTTTTACTTTTGATCCTTGCCTAAAAAAGGCACTATGGGCACAGCAAGAGCCTTAGCCAGTATTCAAAAGCCTAGGGGAGACAGGTGCAAGCCATCTCTTGTGAAGCTATATGGCTTGTCGAGCATGTCGTCCCAGGCTAACAGACACTGGATCTCCTTTGAATGACACCAGAAGCTTAGCTAATTGTTGAAGTTGATCATTTTTTCTTTATACTGAGGTATCATTCTTGGTGAGGGCAGGATGCTACTCAGGGTCAGGGTCATACCAGCCTGGGCTGCATGATCAGAGAGCTCTTCCATGTCTCTTTTCATGTAGTCTAGGGAGGTATGCCTCAGGTCATTCACACCAACATGAACAATGACAGAGTCATATTTGTCCTTGTTCTGGAGTGACCTGAGTGCTTGTGTTATGTGGCGGATTCTGGCTCCCGACAGGCAGCTAACAGTAACCTTCTGCTTGTCCAGCCTAGTAAGTAGGACGTCAGTGTGCCTGACTATAGAGTCACCTATTACTAGTGTGTTAGGTATGTTATTTCACCTTAAGGGCTGTGATTGTGCAGCACACTGATTTTGTGTTTTATGTGTTGTCTGGTTTGTGACAGGAAGTGCAAGTTGTTTGGGTGTCTGCTTTGGAGGTCTCTGATGCTTATGCAGGTTTTTATTTAGAGCCGCCGAGTATGATTTTGTGTATTTATGTGTATTTTTTGCCAGTGCTGTTTTAGTAGGTCTGTGTGCAGCTGGAGGTGTGGTGCAAGTGTTAAACTTCTCCTCTTGACTGTCTGTTCCAGTCTTAGGTGGAGACAGCTTAGCTTCTAGTTTGGCTGTATAATTGCATCTCTCGCATATGTTAGTGTTTTGTGGTAGGAGAAGAGGATTGTCTGTGTACATGAGGCAGTTGTAACATTGCCTCAGGATACACAGATTCACCAGCTGGACTGGAGAGTGCACCTGAGGTTGCCCTTTGGTCATGCCTGAATAGTAGGGTGAGCTGCTTAGTCGCTTGGTTGGTGAGGGGTGAATAAAGAGCCTTGCCCTACTGGGCAATCAGTGTCAGGGTATATTAGTGCTTGTTATTAGGTCTGAGCAAGTGGTGGGCTGTAAGATGCTTTTTGAGTGCTTAGGTTGAAAGTTAGACTAGTTTCAAGGGAAAAACTGAAGAGGAGACTTAGTGGAGCCAGGAATAATTTAACCATAGCTAACCGGCACTGCCCAGTGCGCAAAACCATGCAAACGTGGTTTTTATAGTAGGGAAATGAAAGAGAGAGAAATTAGCCCAAAATGGCCAATAAACTACTAACTTCTGGGCTGGAACCACTCGTCCAGGGACAGATAGGTTGCTCAAAGCTCCCCTATCTCACAGGTAAACAGAGAAACTTCCTTCTATCCAAGTAAGGTATGGGCAACTCAGAAACTAGTACCACAGTCCTGAATTCAGCACTTGCCTGAAAACTGGACTATACTAGCTTAGAAAGGCAGGAAACAAGGAATGTTTTTTTTGTTTTGTTTTTTTGAAAAGATAGGGCAAAAACAGTAAAAGATACACTTAAAACAGCTTTAAACGACTACAAACGATCAGAAAAGGCTATCGTACTTTAAGTGTGTAGCCTACAACAGTTAAACAAATTATTTAAACAAAAAACTTTTTAAAAGTGCAGGCAGTCAAATAAGTACAATATGTGAAAAAAACAAGCTTTTAAATCACAATAAACACTGGAAAATCTGTGTTTGGGCGGAAAACAGTTAAGTACAGCAAGAAAGTGCAGAAAACTGATACTTAATCACTCCAAAGTCTCTCTTCTAAGCTAGAAGGCTTGTATCAGTTTAAGGCTTTCTAGTGCTACACAGCAGGTTAGTTACAGGAAAGATGGGAAAAAAGCACAGATGTGGTCTTTTAAACCAGAAAGTTGAAAGAGGCGGACAAACTGTCCAAATGGTCAATAAACTACAATTTCTGGGCCAAGAATCTCTCTTCTCATGGTAGACAGGCTACCCAGTGCTTACCACCCCCACTGATAAGTTAGAAAGCTTTCTTCCAACACAGAAAGGCTTGCAGGACTCAGAAGCTTACCAACAGTCCTGGATACAGCAACTCTGTATCTGGACTAGACTAGTTACAGGAAAGGTGGGAAACAAGTGCAAGTGCGGCTTTTAAACCAGAACGTTAAAAGAGATGGAAAAAATACTGCCCAAACGCCCAATAGCTAAAATTTCTGGGCCAAGAACCACTCCTCTTGTGGTAGATAGGCTACCTAATGCTTACCACTCCCACTGATAAGCTAGAAGGCTTCCCTCCAACACAGAAAGACTTTGGGGGCTCAGAAGCTTACAAAGAGTCCTGGGTACACAAATCTGTACCTGGACTAGACTAGTTACAGGAAAGGCAAGGAACAAGTACAAATGTAGGCTTTTAAGCCAGCAAGTTGAAAGTGATGGAAAACTGCCCAAACGGCCAAATAAGCTACAATTTCTGGGCCAAAACTCACTCTTCCCATGAAGGATATGCTACCTAGTGCTTACCACTCCCACTGATAAGCTAGAAGGCTTTCCTCCAGCACAGAAAGGCTTGGGGGAGGCTCAGAAGCTTACTAATAATTCTGGATACAGTAACTCTTTAACCAGACTAGGCTAGTTATAAGAAAGGCGTGAAACAGGGACAAATGCGGCTTTCAAGCCAGAAAGTTGAAAGAGATGGAAAAAAACTGCTCAAACAGCCAATAGCTACAAGTTCTGGGTCAGGGACCACTCCTCTTGTGGTAGATAGGCTACATGATGCTTACCACTCCCACTGATAAGCTAGAAGGCTTCCCCTCCAACATGGAAAGGCTTGGGGGGGACTCAGAAGCTTACAAAGAGTCCTGGATACAGCAAATCTGTACCTGGACTAGACTAGTAACAGGAAAGGCAGGAAACAAGCGCAAACACAGACTTTTAAATCAGAAGGTTGAAAGAGATGGAAAAGCTTCCCAAACGGCCAATAAACTATAATTTCTGGGCCAGAAACCACTCCTCCTGTGGTAGATAGGTTACCTAGTGCTTACCACTCCCACTGATAAGCTAGAAGGCTTCTCTCCAACACAGAAGGGCTTGGGGGGGGGACTAAGAAGCTTACCAACAGTCCTGGATACAGTAAGTCTGTATCTGGACTTGACTAGTTACAGGAAAGGCAGGAAACAAGCTTAGAATTTTTTTTTTGTTACAGAAAAGCAGATAAAACAGCAGTAAATACAATTCAAATTGTAGTGCAGGCCAGCACACCTGAGTGTGTAGCAACACTATGGCAAATACAGTTCAAATAAATGCAATTAAATTAACAAATGACTAAAAAACAAGTGCAGAAGGCAGTAAATTAGAAGGCTACTAACAAGCAGTAATAAGTGCAGAGTAAGAGCGACTGAACAGATAACAGCACACAGAAGAGCAACTAAGACAGTTACAGTAAGAGCAGCTGAATAATAAATATATATATATATATATATATATATATATATATATATATATATATATTTTTTTTTTTTTTTTTTGAGGGAGGGAACATGGCAGGATTAAGAGGCTACTGTCACTATAGACAATAGACTTCTGTCACTAATATAGCACCTCCTTGTAGTTCACCAACTAAAGGAATGGACAGCATGGATATGCCATTTCCAAACTTCTCTGTAGCTAGCTTGGTGGATATAAGCATATTGAAACAATGTAGCAATTGTCTAATGTTTACGGACAACCACAATCTGTGAAAAAACGGACACAATCTGTGACAAGTGTACTTACACAATGATACTGGATGCTCAACTCTCTCATACAATCACCCATTAAGTTGTCAGAAACATGAACACAGCACCCACCTCACATAGCATACAACACACACACACACACACACACACACACACACACACACACACACACAGACTAACATATGCTGAGTAACTTAAAAGCAATTTTCCTAAACAACAAAAATTGCCTAGATGGCCCATTGGCAAAGATATGCCTCAGCAAGCCCAAAGGCACTTGGAAAAAACACCACCTAAACTGCACACCCAGTCAGTCAATGCATCTCCCAAACACTAATCACTAAGGCAAGCAAACACATTTCCTAGGAATTTCTTTATAGGGGACCCTATTGTATGACATACAGATGCCCCTCTAACTAGGTTGAACAAGAAGAAAATAAAGGTTAGCTGCTTATCTGGAGCCAGGATTTTCCATATCATACACATTCAAGTCATTACACGACAGGTACCAGTATGATTCCATCATAGTCCATGTAGATTTAAATAACCTGAGACATACCTCCCCAGCCTATATGAAGAGAGACACTGTGGAGCTCTCAAACTAAGTCCCTCAAGGTGGTTTGACCCTAGCATTGAACAGCATATTACCATCACTGAAGATGATGCCAAAATATATGCAAAAGATGATTGATTTCTAATGCCATTTCAAGGGGCTCCAATATTTGTCATCTTGGGATGATATGATTAACAGACCACTTGGCTTTACCAAAGATGGTTTGCACCTGTCCCCACTAGGCTTTCAAATACCTGCTAAAATTGTATCCATGCACAGTTCCTTTCTTAGGAAATGCCAAACTGACAAAAATACCAACATAGCAAAATCAACTCAACTGAACCTCAGGGTGTTACTGCTCAGTGCCAGGAGCCTAAATAAAATAACTACACTCCCTCCAAGCCCTTCTCACAAATGAGATTATAGACATTGGTGCAGTTACCAACACATGGTTTAAAGCAGTAAAGAGTACCCCAGCAGTGCAAGGTTTCAGTGCCTTCCACACATTTAAACCAACAGCTACACAGACAAGGGCTAATGGTGAATGTGTCTCAATATACATATGTAACTATCATACCCCTAGGTTGGTCAAATAGGATGACATGCTGGAGTTGTTCCACATGCAGATCACCATAGACAAAATCTCATACCATATCCTAGCCAGGAAGAGGTAACCTTCCATGTTCCATGAAACTCAAAATGCATACTTGAACCTACTTGAGATGCTTATCATCTAACCTAATGCTCTACTTATAGGAGACTTTAATTACCCCTCTAAAGACTGGAAATCCTACACAGCCTCAAATCTATAGGTACAGAGATTCTTGGACTTCATAAATACAAGCGCCCTTGACCAAATAGTGAGCTCCCTCATTATGCTCCAATGTACTGGACCGCATACTCACAAATACGGTAGAATGCTACACCCACCAATGTCTCCTGCTGCCTGGTAAGGTCTGACCATAAAGCTGTCTCCTTTGAAATCAAAATCAACTCCATGACCCCAGTAAAACAAGTAACACTTAGGAACTATTTCAAGGTAAACTACCTTTTATTAAGTGATGGTCTGTCAAAATCCAATGCCCATCCAAACCCTGAGAACACAGCTACCTATACAACCATGTCAGTGGCTGCATAGAAACTGCTGTACTTACTAGAATTAAGCCTAGAACTAGTCCAAGAAACAAACCACCTGGTGGCATCCTAAATTAAACAGGATATACAACAAAAAGGAAAAAAATATATAGCAAAAATCAGGAAGGGTAGTTCCCATAAAGATAAAAACTCTCTCATCAAACTAAATAGCCACCTAAGAGGATGATTAGGTCAAACAAAGATACCATCAAGGTTAAGATAACCTTCCAGATAAAAGATATCCTTAAGGCCTTTCTTCAACAATGTCAGAAACCTCAAGGGCAGCACACAGCAATGTGCTGAATTGGTGGTTAATGGTGCCAAATTCACCTAGCCTGGTCATAAAGTGAATGTGTTAGAAGAAAAATTCAGTTCCATTTCACTCCTCTCCACCTCAACCATACCCAAGAATTACCCTCAAACATATCCCTTCCAATTATAGCTAGGGAGCATGTCCTGGCCATGCTCAATAAAGCCAAGAACACAGTCTCAATAGGCCCTGGTAACATCTCAGGATGCCTCCTGAACAGGCTAAAAAATGACTTATTGGGACCCCTGGAGTCATTATTTAACTATAGTCTTCAAACAGGCTTTGTGCCACAGGAATGGAGGACTGCTACAGTCATCCCTCTTCATGAGGGGTACCATCATCAGATTCTGGAAACTACAGACCCATTAGTCTGACTAGTCTTATTTACAAAGCCACTGAAAGAATTGTCATAGAAATTATCAACCAGGACATAGGAGAGCTTCAGACACTGGATCCATCTCAATTTGTCTATGTCAAAGGAAAGTCATGCTTACTGAACTTGGTGGACTTCTTTGAAAAAGTTGCTAATGGAGGAGGAGAAATGGTGCATACTGCCTACCTAGATTTGGCTTAAGCATTTGATGCAGTACCCTACTTGGGCATTGTTAACAAACTTACAGAATTAGGCATAAATCCCTTTATACCACAACAGATAGCTAAATGGCTCATGGATATAACCCAAGAGGTTAGGATTTCTGAGGTCACCTCTACAAAGAGGCCAGTCACCAGTGGAGTCCTTCAGAGCTCTGTGCTATGTCTACCCCTCTTTGTCATCTATGTTTTGGAGGACCACGCTAATGTCAAAGGCCTCTGGCTGACCTATTTCACAGTTGATTGTGACCTGGCAAGAGTCATTGAATCCACCCAAGATGAGAACAGCCTTCAGAAGGGTCTAACACAAACGCTTGGTACCAAAGTCCTGGTTTAAAACTCAATGCCAAGAAATGCATTATAATACCTTTTGGAAAGTCAGCCACCCCAGGTAACTATGTCATCAATAAAATACCCCTAAAAGTTTACTTATTAGTCAGGGATCTGGGAACTCATGTCGATAGTAACTTAGACTACAACCAACACATGTCCAAAGTAGTAAGAAAATGCTTCTGTGTTGCTCATCTTATAAGTAAGGGCATGGCATCTAGGTCCAGAGAGGTCATCGTACCACAGTACTCAGTCCTCATCAGGCCCATCATAGAGTATAATGCCCCTTTCAATATGTACCAGACCAGACACATGCAGCAACTGAAACATCCACAAAGGTTCCTTATAAAAAGAAAACAGGGAGTACACACAATGTCCTACACTGATCGCCTCAAAGCTCCGTTTCTTTACTTGGTATCATACAGACTTCTGAGAAGTAATCTTTGTCTGGTTTACAAGGCACTCCTGGACCCTGTTTTAATGAATGTACACATTCACAGAACAAACAACACCAGAACTACCAGATCAAAAGACCTAAATTTTACTTGAGACATAAATAGGACATGATGGAGAGACAAATGTTTGTCTCACAGAATTCACATTCTCTGGAACAGGCTTCCCATCCATGTGATGCAGAGTTCCTCCATAACCCTATTTAAGTACAACTTGTAGTAATGGATGTGTAATCAGATTTTCACCTCTGGTTTGGCGCCTATGTCTCTGATGGACAGAGATAGTCCATAAATCCTCCCTTATATAAATCAAATGTGTGGGTCACATTTGGGTTGCATGGCTAGGCTTATTAGGGCCCTAGTGGTCATTAGCTTAGTGTACACACATGAATCTATGATCCTGTGCTAAGTATGGTAGACCCAACATAAGACAGATAATACTAATTACAAATTAAAAGGATCTAGGGCCAAAGGTTATGAAACAAATGGATAATGTATTATCTATTGATGTGAAAATGGAAAACAGATGAAAAAACAATTATTAATGTATATAATAAACCAAATCGAAAATGCACACAGGTAGGAAATCATTGTGGGAACTGACAGGTGAGCAGGCAGTGGAGTGTCATATAAGAAGAATAAAGTAATAATTTTTGATTGCTTAAATGTCAGGACTGCCTCTACAGTAATTATAAAATATATTTGAAGAAGAATGGAAAACCAGATGATAAGAGTGCCTTCAAATAAAATAGTGAATAGACAGACAGTTCAAGTTTTGTAGATAGTAACCTCCAATAATCAAGTAATAAAAACAAAAGTAATCAGTCAGTAATGAATCAAAATTATAATTAAAAAAAAATGTGTCTTTGTCATCAAGTAATTTATGAACCAAAAAAGCAAAGCAGAAAGCACATCAACAAAAGCGAATAACTGAGAAATACTGTACCAGAGTAAGTCCAAACACTCAGAAATAGGTGAAATCCTTTAATGAAATAGTGTTTTCATCCTTAGAGCAGTCAGGACTTCACCAGAACTGACAATAAACTTTCAATACAGTATTAAATAATATTCAAAAAGTCATGTGATCAAAATTATGTGACATCACATTAGAAAAATATATGTCAAAAATAAATAAAGGAACCAAATGCTAAAACATGTAAAATATTTATATATTATTTATCTTGTAATGTACAAGATTAAAAGTTATAATTTTGCAGCTCTCAGCTTCAGCATGCTAGACATCATTATATTGTAATTAAGTCCTACAGGGAACTAGCATCTAAGTTTAGCTGCCAAATGAATTCCCTATACTCGAGTCTGGTTTCCCAGGGACTACCTCTACAATCCATGTAAACATTTTCCAGTACAGAAAGAATTAAAACCTGAAGTCTTGCTTAGATGGCAATGCTTGTAAAGTGCATTTGCATATTTTCTGATAACGTCATGCATGTACTCGTAAATTTGCCTCCTTAGTGTTATTTCAGTTTTTCCAGTATAAAAAGAGTCTTTTGTCCCTCCAGATTCATTGTTGTATTTTAATGTCACTACCTTCTCATAGTTCGCACCCTCAGACTTCTTAGGTTGCACCCTCAGTCTTCTTAGGTTCAACACATTCCTTCCCTAGTTCCAAGACTGGTATGTATTTTGAGGAATAAAAACATTCTAAACAAAAAGTGGAACACATTTTCCCACTCTCCAAACATGGCAGGACATTTGGCTGATTGACCGCTTATAATATACAAAAGAGACAAAAACTTTAAAAAGATGTTTGAAAGAGGGGTGGAAAACATCACCATGACTAACAAAAAGCAGGGAACATGCAAGTGTGGGTTTTGCCACCAATGCAAGTATATTTTGGAAGGTGGCAAAATTACTATTACTGCCTATAACAAAACCTACATGTCTAGTACATTTTAATTGCGGAAGTACTGGTCTTATATATTTGGCCAACTGTTTTTCATGCAAATCTTTGGGCAAGTTCATGCAGAACTTTTCTACCAATAATCAATATGCACATATAAGCTGCCAGATGGAGGAGTGCATACAAAGGAAATAACATGCATTACAAGGGTGTTACACATGATAGAAATGTTTTCCTATTAGAATTGCTGTTTCATCAGTTCTAACATGGAATGCAAATTGTCTTAGAGATGCAAATAAAAAGCAAAGAATACTGACTTGCTTTAAGAAATGTAAGGGACAAATAGTACCGTTACAAGAGATACATCTCAATAAAAATAAATCTGTGAATTTGGTAAAGTAAGTATTCTAAGGGATATTCAGAAAAATAAGGACAAAGGAAAGGGGGAGTGATAATTTTTATTTGGTAAGGGGTTTCAATAGTGATAAAAAAGAGAAAAGGGAGAATTATAGTAAATGTGTGGCAGTAAGGCGTTATTGTTATGGAAGCAAAATTACCATGGAATATATTTATAGCCCCCCCAAGATAACTTTTTGGAGATGAGGGGACATTTTTGGTGGGGGGTGGATAATAACCTTCCAGACAGGTATTTTATTTATGAGTGGTTACACAAATTTGGTTTGTAATACTGAGCATGTATCAGAGACCGAGAAGAAGGATTATAATAAGAGAGCACAAATTTTAAAGAAATACACGAAAATATTTGGTATAGAGGCTGTTTCTTTAGTAATAGGAGTATAGTAAATTCATGTTATTCCCTAAGATATAATAGCTCAGCCAGGCCAGAAAGAAACTGTATTTCAGGATTGTGTTCATTTGATTGACAGTTTTAAGACCTATCCAATAATTGTAGCTACAGTTGCCCCTGCAATGACTAAGAAAAGAATACAAGGTAATGAAGTAAAAAGGAATCTTGACATTTTCCTATATATCTATTAAAAAGAGAGGAATTAAATGAATAGGTAACTACTGACATTCAAGAATTATAGGGGACAGATAGAAATTGCTCCTAAACTGGTAGGTAGTGCTTTTGTTAAGATGAGAATAGAGTTAAAGGATATGATGTAAATTACAGAGAAAGAGATACTGGAGACAGATAATAGGAACTACACAGAATGGTTGACAGTTAAATTGTTGTGTTAAAAAAAATCTCTCAGATCAAGAAGTAGAACAGTTGAAGAGGGCTAAGAGAAAACTAACTGAGCACCTGGGCAATGTTCATAAGTTTAAGAAGACCACTATTAAGCAATTAATTTTCAACAAGAACCACAGAGCAAAGAAAGTTTTAATGCAATGACTTCAGCAACATGAAGTAGAAAGAGTGGTAATCAACTCAAGGACCCAGTGACACATGGGATAACTATATAGACCCTAAGGATAGAAATTAGGTATTTCTGAGATTCTATGAAAATTTATACCAGAGAGATTGGAAAAATCAACATAAGGTACAACTGGTAATGTGTATGTTGGGATTAGATATGCCAGTGCTTGAAGAAGAGGAGACTCAACAATTAATAGGATAAATAGAGAGCAGTAAAAACAGTGATGTATAGTTAAGCAAGAGATAAATCACTGAACAAATGCTATTCCTGTAGAGGTGTGGAAGTTTGCATGGAAGAAATTGATAAGGGTTTGGAAGGTGCTTCTCAAAAATGTTCCTAAAGGGGGGAACTGCCAGTATCCTAGAGCAAAGCAGTTGTAGCATAAAGGGGGGAACTGCCAGTATCCTAGAGCAAAGCAGCTGTAGCATAAGGGGGGAACTACCAGTATCCTAGAGGAAAGCAGTTGTAGAATATTACTGAAAGTAGAGCAGATTCCCACAGACCTTACATTATACAGACTAATCTCAATTCTAATCATGATTATAAAATCTTTATTGTTATATTAGCTTTATCAGCTATATATATATATATATATATATATATATTATATATATAGGGATCTAGGACTATTGAATGAAAGTTCAATAGTCCGAATCCACAATAACCGAATGCACTTTAACGAAAGTGCTTTCACCGAAAAAGCACTTTCATTAAAGTCCTTTAAAAAAAAACACTAAATCTTCTTTTATGCAAGGGGGCAAGCCCCCCTGCACCCCCCATGTGGGGGGATGTGCCCCCCACACCCCCCTACTGTTATATTCTCACTTCAAGGTCGCACTACAGTGGGGAAAGGGAACCAGCATACATAACTGAAATTGCTGCTTCGGTGAACAGCATTTTCAGTTATGTATGTTCGGTGATTTCTGCTTCGGTGTATATATATATATATATATATATATATATATATATATATATATATATACAGAGAGAGAGAGAGAGTGATAGATTAGATTCATAGGTTGTTAGTAGTTTAGCAACCACTAAGGCCTTCACAAGACTAGCCATGCAGCCCAAACCTATTTGGATTCAGACTATATGGGGGACATGTGAGTAGGGAAATAACTAAGGGATTTATAGGAGGGTGTGTTAGTTATGTGCAAAGGGGCATTGTGCTCAATGACAGGTCTAATAATGGCCGGGTAGAGTAGTACTATAACTTCCTTGGATGTGGATGCCATACCCTTACCTATAAGTTGGGTGGCGTAGAATGGTTTTCATACTATCTTAGCTACATGTTGGTCAAAGATCAAATTGCTGTCGACATATTTCCCATATCCCTTACTACTGGGTCAACTGTTAGGGCATTATATTGCATTTTTTGGAATTGAGTTTTTGGCCATGATTTTTGTACCAGTCATTTGTGTTAAATGTTCTTGCAAGGTTCTGGAACTTGATGAGCTGGAGGACTTGAATGTTAGCCTTGACTTGTGAGGAGATGCCAAAGAGGAGTAGGCCCAGCACAGAGCCATGGGGTACTTCTCTGATAACTGGTCTGTTGGTGGAGGTGGTCCCACTGGGTCCTGTTCATGAGCCAGCCAGCAATCCAGTGAGTTATGTAGAGATTTCTGCCTAGTTCAGACAGCTCATCAACAATGACGTGGGCCAGGTCAATATACACAGTATGCAC
The DNA here is from genome assembly GCF_019279795.1 of Protopterus annectens. Taxonomy (NCBI): domain Eukaryota; kingdom Metazoa; phylum Chordata; order Ceratodontiformes; family Protopteridae; genus Protopterus; species Protopterus annectens. Next base: position 463,673,493 of record NC_056729.1, read on the forward strand.
TGTTTTACCCTCATTCATTGTCTTGGTGCTCCATCAAGGACTTCTACCAGGTTAAGTAGTCATGACCTTCTCTTAGCAAAGCCAAACTGGGATAGGTCCAGTGTCTGTGGGTTGCAAAGATCCTTGTTTATCATTTCCATGATATTTTGTTCCATGATTTTGCATATTAGGCTCATTAGGCTGATAGGTCTATAGCTCCCTGGCTTGGTTAATGGTCCACTCTTGCGGCAGGGAATGACTGTTGCAGTCGTCCATTCACTTGGAATGTAGACTGTTTTGAGGCTGTAGTTTAATATTGCCACACATGTTCCTGATAGGTCATGTTTTAGACTGTTCAAGGGGTAACCAGGGATGCTGTCAGGACTCACAGAGGCAATATTCTTGGCTTTAGGAAGTGCTGCTAGCACCTGCTCCCTGCTAATATTTGGGGGAAGTATGTTGGGGGGATTTCATCCAGAGTATATGAGGGAGTAGGGATGAAATCTGAGCTGAATTTATCAGCTAGTAGATTTCCCATGTCATCCTGATCAGTGAAAGTAGTACCATTCACCACCAATTAAACACACTGCTATGTGTTACCTTTAAGGTTCTGGACATAGCCGAAGAATGTCTTGTGATTACCCTTAGCCTGTGAGGCTATCCTGACCTCATAGTTGGCCTTGTTGGACTTAATTAGACCTCTTAGTTTTTTGTTTAGTTATGCAAGAGAGCACTTGTCTTTAAGAGAGTTGCTCTTCCTGATTTCGGCCATGAGTTTTTTCCTTTTATTATATACTCTGTTTAGGTGAAGATTGCATCAATGGGATTTGCTTTTAGTGCTTGTTTTGGGTTTACTTTTGGTAGGTACATCAGCCTCTATACAGCCATTCAGATGTTTGTATGGTGACTCTGTGAATAATTCTGCATAGGTAGCTGTGCTCTCCGTGTTAGGAGGAGCCTAAAACTTTGACAAACTATCACTTAATAGGATATAGTGTACCTTAGAATAGTTTTTAACTGTTAATGCTTTATCCAGGTTTTCTAGGTTGATTTTTACTTCAAAGGAGACAGTTTTGTGATCCGAGGATGTGACATGGGAGGGCGGCTGCAATACTCTCCCATGCTGGAGATACACTATCTGTTCCATGGTATTTGGTAATTAAAGTCCATGAAACATTTTGCCTGTGAGTTTGAGTCAGTGTAAATTTCCCAGTCTATAGAGAATAATTAAAGTCACCCATAAATAATATGTTTGGTTGGATGGTCAGTGACTGTAGTATGTTTAGTTAAGAGTTGTAAGATCCAAGGGGTATAGATGGTGTCCTGTAGTTAGCCATCTTATGGTGAGGAACTTTTTCTATGGCAACTTGCATATGGATGAGGTTCATGGCATCATCCTGTTTAAACAACCTGGAGCTATGTCTGCTGCTAGCGTAGCTCGAGACCTCCATTTTTGGCCCCAAGGCGTGCTGTTGTTGGTCTAAATTTGTGGAAGGAACTGTAGCCTTGCACTGCCAGAGTACTTTCTCTGTCTTTAAATCAAGTCTTTTTTTAACACACCTTTATTGAATTATCTCTTGTGACATAGGGAATTTTACATTTATACAAAAGTAATCAAACTGCATTAACAAATTAACATTAACAAACATTATACTTCACATATACTGTTATATATCATATAACATAAGCAACTTTACATAAATTATTCAAAGCCTGCCCCTTTTTTTTTAAACAAGAAACATCTTTATTAAACCATCAATTACAACATAAGCAATCATACATTTATAAAAGTGAAAACAGACCACACCAACACAATCCTAGTTGCAAGCATTTTACATCGCAAGCCACACTGGCACACTCCTAGTTGCAAACATTCTTCTTCTTCTTCTTTTGGCTTTTCCCAGTTAGGGGTCACCACAGTGGATCACTTGTCTGGTCATGATTGGCAGTGGAGTTTTACAGTGTCCAGTTGCCAGCCCGGCACCCAACCTTCCACAGAAGGCACACACACATGCACTTACTCACACCTAGGGGCAATTTAGAATGTCCAATCCACCTACAGCATGTCTTTGGGATGGGGGAGGAAACCGGAGCACCCGGAGGAAACCCATGTGACCACAGGGAGGACATGTAGACTCCGCACAGAAGGCATCCCAGCCAAGGATCGAACCAGAGAACCTCTTGTTGTGAGGCGACAATGCTAACCGCTGCACCACCGTGGCCGCCCATCCCAGTTGCAAACATTATACATCACTTAGAATCTACCCAATCATTTTCAGTCAAACATTACATAGGTAGCTCATTTAAGTCCTGCCTTCTTTTAAACCTCATTCCTTACCTGTATGTATTGTTCCCACAATTCCCATTTTTTACTACGTAGTTTGCTCCTACCCTTTTCTAAAGCTGTCAGTTCCATTTTAGGCATTGCCTAAAAAGGCTCTGTGGGAGTGGATAAAGTTTTAGTCAATGTCTGAAAGCATGGGGGGCAGGTGTAGCCCATCCTTGGCAAAGAAACATGGTCTGTTGGCTATGTCCTCCCAAGCTAACAGATACTAGATCCATACCTCTCAAACTTTTAGAGCAAGAAACCTGGACAAAGCCATAAATAAAAGTGAGACCAAGGCCCCAAAATTGGGTCATTTTTTTAAATATTGCTCTTACAAACTTAGAAAGTTGATAAAGTAACAGGTTTTGCATTAGGATGAATTTTCTGAAGGGTATGAAGTCTGAAACTTAAATGTCTATTATTGTTTTCTAACTTCAATCTTTAATGATTTGCTACTAATTTGTCAGAAAAAACACAATTTTATGAAAAACAGACCAAAAATGAGAGGCAAAAAAATCTGGACATTCTGCAAAAATCTGTACAGTTGAGAGGTATGACCCGAACTGATGCCAGAAACTAAGCCAATTATTAAAAGCAATCATTTTATATTCATATTGTGGCATCATTCTTGGAGAAGGCTGAATGCTGCTCAGTGCAAGGCTCATACCGCTTTGTGGCACATATTCTGACAGAGAGAGCAGGGGTGGCTCGTGCCATCGGACTGCCGGACTGCAGCCCTCCCAGCAAAAAGATTCACATTTGTATTTGAAAAAAAAAAAAAACATGTAAAATATTTTGTTTGTTGAGTCCGACCGACTCGCAAAGTCCCGGAACTTGAACTGCACATGCTCATCGAGTTCCGGGTTTTGTTTAATTAATTTATTTAATTTAGTGAACAACCATTTCTGTCAGTCTCTAGACTGCTTTACAGGCAGTCTAGATATGAGAGAAGGCATCAGTGTGATGCCCAGACATCTATGCAGTTTTTAATCACACAGTAAGTAGAAGGGGGTTCGGACTGCCACGTCCACAGTCATGTATGGTGACGTGAAAGGCTGGATTGCTACTGACTGGTTCTTGCTCTTTTCTCAAAAAAGAGAGTGAGAAACAATCAGTAGTAGCCTGTAGCACACTAACGAAGCATAGTACTTGTGCTACTGTTACGGATTCAGACTATCGTTGGTGAAACTAAAGTTAGATAGTTTTGAAGAAAATTCCCTTTTCTTTGTTTTTTTTTTTTTTGGCTTGCTTCTGCCCTTTGCCTTGGTGGCTTGCTTATGAGCAGTTCAGAGTCACAGAGAGAGAGGAAGAAAAAAGATGCTCAAGATGGACACAGTCCCTATAAGTGAAGTAAAAAAAAAGTTATTAAACTGAGGTAGGTGCCGGACTCTGTACAGAACAGATGTCAATGTAATTTTTTTTGCATTACTCGAATGCAGCAGTGAAAAATTAAATCTGCACTGTATCTAGATAGATGATATCAGACTCGGTCTGTAAATAAATATTACATTGCTGTGGTCAGAAATTCACAAAGATAAAGTGCTTATGTTCAAAACTCTCCCTATATGGTAGAGTGAGTGAGCGAGTGAACATGTGTGTGTCTGAGAGATGAACTTGAGTCATTTACCAAAATGATTCCTGCTTTATACTATTTTTTGACAGGCTAGGGCCCATCTCTAGATATGTTGAGTGTTATGTATGGACGGATGGATGGATTCAGAACTGCTGCTTGACTAGACAACCTGGCAACCTTATCTATTCCCTAAACTGCTGCACCCTTGACTCAAAGATGATGAGCAAAAGCTAAAAGAAAGGCCTAATTCAAAATCTAAAAAAGCTCTTCTGTTCATTTGTATTGAGCAGCTTGCTGCAGTTAAACTGCCACACAATGAGCACTTCAGCATTTCAGAAATGACTGCAAATACACTGTTGGTATTCAGGTATGAAGCCACATTATCTTCATGGCTTCATAAGGCAATGCCAGTACTATATTTCTGCACTACTGGCACCTGACAATCGCACTGCCTAGCCATTTCCACCGGGGTAGCTGTCCCCTTACCCACCCCCTAGTTACAGCTCTGTAAAGATGGATGGATATTTGTACTGATGGATAAACGGGTAAACAGACAGATAAACACAGATAAAGTATGGTTGCATATATGATATAATCGGTCCATTATGCCTTGCACATGTTATACTATTTACACATTCTTTTCACTATCACTATATTGCATACCCTTCTAACACTGTTTTTCTCTCTCTGTCCCTCTTTCTCTCAACCTATCTCTCTATGAAACATGTACTTTTTCCACACATTTATGTAAGTTACTGTCCAAATCCCATTTTCACTAAAAAAAGCATACTTGTATCTGATGGTGTGGAGAACACATCTCACTAAATATTAATTAAACCATATTTGCTTAAGTAGGCTTCAAAGATTTTCAGTTATGTCCTTAATGAACTTCCATACTAGGATGCTGTAGTTAAAGTCTTAAACTCCGTTCTTTGCAACAAACATTTGGATCTCTGACAGCAGTCTGGACATCCATGACAGACTTCATTTTAAATATGGCTTATACTCTTCATCAAAAACAATAAGACAAGTCTATACACTTTTTGTGGACATAGTGCTAGAAAATTACACCAGTCCAGAGCTGTCAGCTTTCAAAGTCACTGACTGTAATCATGATTATTATATTATTTCTTGAGCTCAATGAAGTATGCCCCTGTGTCTGACAAAAGTCTCTCAATCTACACTGCGAACCATAGTCCCTAAAGATACGAATAAGGATATGAATACCTTCTGTGTGCTGGGAAATATCTCAGTGATCTTATATGTTTTGATAATACAATAACTTGAACATAAAATGCCTCAGACAATGTGCTAACTAGTTATCATGATGATTTAATTGGCATTGCTCTCTGTTGCTGATAAAATCTTATATCAATGAATAATCTTCTGGTGTCAGTCCTTGGCAGTGATTTTTTTTTTACTGCATATCATTCCCGATTCAGAGAAAAAATTAGAAATGAATTGCACAAGAGAAAGATTTGAGTTCAAAGTAGTCTTGTACAAACAGTAAGAGTGCATTTCAGGCAGCACGTCGCATATTAGTCTTATGCTGAGTACATTTGGATAATGAAAAGAGATATATTTTATTGCTGTCTGCACAATACTGCTGAATAAGTTGTAATCATAGTTAAATGCAAACTGCAGATGGACACAAAAACTAGCAAACTGTAGTGGCCAGTGCATTATGTTTTTCTCTTTATGTAGTCTTTACATCAGTGTTTTTTCTGCTTCTACAGTAGTTTTTTTTTTCACTTTTACCACAAAATCTTTTTAGAACTGAAATGCCTACATGTCAGAGCATCACAGCAGACTAGCCATTGTAAATTATGTTGAAATATACAAGAAAGGGGAACAAATAATTTGTTGTATGATACAACACTGAAAAATGCTGAGTCACATAGTACCATTCTGTAGGCAGTAAGCTACCCACCATGAATATGTGTGTGTGTGTGTGTGTGTGTGTGTGTGTGTGTGTGTGTGTGTGTGTGTGTGTGTGTGTGTGTAATGCCCCAATTACATATAGCTGGTGACTAGAGAGAACTCAGGAGCTAGACTCAAACCCTGAGCCCTGAGATGCAGGTAGCTACAACTTAGCTTCCCTACCCACCACCACTTGTGAAATTTTGTTCTGTTCCTTATAATGTCTGTGGTTTTCAAGATTTTGAATTCACTAAATAATGACAGGCATTTGAATTTCAGACTTCATATTCTTCAGAAAGTACATGGTAACACAAAACCATTTATTCTAGCAATTTTCTGTTTATATGATCAATATTTGAAAATTGTCCCTATTTTTGTGGCTGTATAGTGGCTTTGTCCAGGTTTTTTGTGCTAAGAGGTTGACAGCTATGGTGAGAACTGAATTCACTGAATATGTTTGGGGGCTGTATTTCCCCATTACTGTCTTTGTCTAGGTGTTTTGTGCTAAGAGGTTAAAAGCTGTTGTGAGAACTGAATTCACTAAATAATAGCCATTTAAGTTTCAGTGTGTCTTTCAAGAAACAGCTGATTTGGTATAGTGGTATGTTGCTCTGACTGTAGTGCACAGGATCCTGATGCCTGGGTTCAAGGTTTGACAGTAAAATGCATGCTGTTAACACAGCATTTTATTCTAGCAACTTCCCAAGATTATACAAGCAATGTTTAAAATATGTCCCTAGTTTTTGGGCTTTTGTCCTCCCCACCCCAATAAATTTTGGCTTTTTCCAGATTTCTTGTGCTTCAAAGTTGACAGATACAGTTGAGTGTTGAGAGGATTTAAAAGGAGATGAGAGCTTGACGAGAACTTTAGTGCTGCTTATGCTAAATCTGCTTGCATTGTTAATAGCACAACAGGTAGTGTAATTACTTTTGATGTAGAAGGCGGTGGGATCTACTTCCACAACATATAGATGCATTGCTGATATTCTACTATGTTGTACTTTTAAAAGGGGTAGATGCTGCAGTCCTGAGAATGTTCTCTTTGGCAGAGATACCTAGTAATGATGAACCTGTTATCAGTTTGCCATTCATTCCATATTACAATATTACTAGCTTATTTTTTTATTGTAACATAGGCAATTTATTCCTCAAGGGCAACAGGCACTTTATTTGTAGATGAAACAATGAAATGTAAAGTTGTTTGCTGGCAGCAACCTCTTCATTTAGTTACAGATCTCTTTAATGTGGAATTATTTAGATGACTTTTACTTCTGCAGAGACTGTGCATATCTACTGACACTGGTGGATTGTAGAGGTTTGAGTAGACTTTTATGATAGAAATGTTATCAATTGGGCAGTTTTGTCATTAATGGTGCACGCATTTTGTTTCATTGTTTACTGGAAAACATGTTCAAAACAATAGATTTAAAAGCCCTGTAACAACTGCACTGTATTATACAAGGAATATAATTTAATACAACCAGGAAGGCGTATCAAAGAACACATATATGCTTCCTGTGCAAGAGACCTATGATTTGAAAACAGCCCAAAGATAATCTTTATCTACCACTGGCCAGATGTATTTTCTTTGAATGTGGGTTTCAATGCTGTTTCAATGAATGTGAGTTTCAAAGACAGAGAAGTGTTAATGCTAAGTCTATTTTCATTGTGCGACTGTATTGCTTTGTTTAGCAGATGTCTATTAGTGTTAGTGTTTGTGCTGTAAAATATAAAATAAAACTTTTAAATTAAATCCAAATCATCACAGAAGTAAAGCAGTATGCACATTATAGTGTTTATGGCAAATGGGGTGAAATAGACAAGTAATGGGACACTGGAATAGCTGCAGGGGGGAGGCCCCATTCCATCATGATTTTGTGAGGGGGGAAGGGCAGCAAACTTATACCACTCAACTGCCCATATTTTTGCAGAATGAATAGATTGTTGCTTCTTATTTTTGGCTTGTTCCTCATAAAATTCGTGGTTTTCTGGCAAATAATTTAGGAATAAAGTCACTAAATAATGACAGACATTGAGTTTCAGACCTCATACCCTTCAAAAAATTCATACTAATGCAAGACATACTATTTTATTAACTTTTTAAGTTCATAAGAGCAATATTTAAAAATTGTCCTTATTGTGGGGCCTTTGCCCACTTCTGTTTATGCCTTTGTCCATATTTCTTGCTCTGAGGTTGAGAAGTATGACAAATGTGTCAGGACCATCACCGTCAGTCAGAGACATTTCAAATTGTGACATACTTGTTGCACCCCACTCCCCCACGTAGTGACTCTGGATGTGTCCAAGCAAGGCAAGGAGCATTTATGCAGTGTAAGTGTGCAGAGTATCCCCCATCCAAGGTAGACACAAGTACTTCAGTGGCTTTTCATCTGTCCTTGATTTTGTAAACTGTTCTGGTTTTCTGTCATATTTTTATACTGTTGATTTATGCTTCTTCTTACTCAGGAAATGCACATCATTGCAATGCCTGTTGCTCTGTGTTTAAGTAGCAATGCTTTAATGACCATCAGATAAGCTTGTCTGAGACTGTAAGATGCAAGTAAGCTTTAATAGGCATATTGTTAAAGAATTACCAGCATTGAAAGCCTTTTTGTTGTTGCCATGCAGAGAATATTTACATAACTAGATAGCGTATAAGCCTTAGGTATTAAAATGCATATGACAGTATTTGTAATAAAGGACAGGATTACAGTATTTTCAGAAGCTCATTATATTTCTTGGAGACTTGCAGCCATCTTTGCAGGCTTTACCTGTAAACTAAACAGAATGCCATTCTATCATATGCCATTCTATCATGTGCGGTCCATAACCTGTGCAGTAATCCAATCCTTTAAGCAATTTATCTTGAGCTTATTTGTTTGTTGCTCATTTTTTACTTTGATCATATTTTCCCCATGAAGCAAGTAGATAGTTGTTGTCAGACAGCATGTCTTTTTGATAAGAAACATTTTGTTTTTTATACTTGATTTTGACTGGCATTCCAGTAATGTATTTAAAAATAATTTATTTTTTCATGCCTCGCAACCTTTTTGTTTCCATCTAGATATTAAGTAAGCTGTCATGTAGCCAATGCATTGAAATATTTTTTTCTTGTACACTTCATTTATCTTGATTGGACTGTCATAATGACTGTTTGGCAGTGGCACCAAGGGCAGCGTATTATATTAAAGTCCCAGTTTTTGTGGGTTTTAGCATAGCTCCACCCCTTTCTAGTTGATCACACCCCTTCCAATTGGCCCCACCCACTCAGCTGTCTTCTGCAGCCCCCCTTTGGTTTGAAGTCACCGGCCACCACTGAGAGAGAGTGAGATCTAGTATGTCTATTTTCATATAATCCAGTGAAGTACATTTCAGGCCATTTACACTTTGTGGACTATGATAGAATCATACTGGTATCTAGGGTGCAGTAACTTGAGTGCATGCATGATATTGTGGATCCTAGCTCCAGATAAACCACTAACCATTATCTTCTCCTTGTCCAGCCTTGTGAGTGGGGCATCTGTGTATCAAACAGTGGAATCCCAATGACAAAACTATTAGGTAAAGTATATGCTTGCTTTATGGGTTTTGCTCTTGAGGGAGCACTGAGTGTAGGCTTATGTGAGATATTTGGTGTCTCTTTTGGTGTGTGCTCTAGTGATTTCTGAAGAGCTGTGTTGCCATTAGGTGGTTTTGGAAGTTTTTGAGATTTTGGAAGTTTTCTTTTAAGTGCCTTCGCATAAGACAATCTGTGAGTGTGGTGAGAAATATGTATGTATGAGGCATGTATCGTGGGTATTCTAGACAACCTAATCTGTATGCAATATTTTTGCCTCAAAGGAAGTTGGGGATTTACATCTTTCACATACTGTGTTATTTTCTTTAATGATTAAATGGTTGTCTGACCCCAAATCTACCAAGCTGGTCACAAAGACAACAGGCAATTGAGTACCCCTGTTGCCCAGTGCTGTAATATGGTCAGTTGTTTAGGATTAATAATTAGGTTTTAATAGGGCCTCCTAAGGGTTTCTGGGGTTAACAGCAAGATGTTATATAGTGCTAAGATATGGTGGTGCTATTTAATATGCAAGCTAGTTTCTGGGGTTAAGAGCAAGATGCACAGTGCTATTTGATGCACAAGCTAGCTACTCTAAGCTTAATTCCATGTGATGTCATACTGTTTAACAGGTTTCAGACTTAATCCTAACTTTATAGGGACATTTTATTGTCTAGGCATTTGCTACTGTACAAGGCACTGCTAACCATCACTGTGCAGTGGGCAGCTCCACACAAACTCACCTGATTTGTAGCAGAAAGAAGAAGTTGAAAATTGACTCATGTCCACTAGCCAATAAATGACTACACTTTGACCTCCCTAGAGTGATTTCCAATTCAGAGAGACCAGGTAAACACCTTCTGCCACAAGATGGATGATCCTAGAATTTCTTACTGTAAAAACACAGCAAAAGTAGCTTTCAAGTACAGATAAACAACAAACAACTACCAATCAACTAAGTGCCTTGCTAATTTGCCCTTCTGCAATGTAATTTTTGAAAAAATAAAACAAGGTAGCGCCAACAAATAGAGAAATGATCATTTTTGCCACAAAATGAAATCAAATGTTTAAAGATGCTCAAACGCAGTAGCTATCACTGTATAAAGCAAGTGCAAGTTAATCAAATCAATAAAACATTCTTATTTTAACCTGGATGGCTCTGGATACAGATGAAACTCTTGAAAAACATTGTAGACTCTGTGGAAGTGAGCATAGAGCCTTGCAAACTCTCTTGATTTATAGCAGAACAAAAATGAAAACTGACTTTTATGCCCTCTAGCCAATAAACAACCACATTTTGAGCTCCCTGGTGTGCTTCCCAACTCAGATAGAACAGGTAAGCACTTTCTGCCACAAGATCGATGATCCTGGAAATTTTTAATGTAAAAGTACAGCAAAAATAGCTCTCAAGTGCAGATTAAACAGCAAAGTACTACAACATATCTATGCCCCTGGCTAATTCACCCTTCTGCAAGGCAGTCTAGAGGCAAACAGAACAAAAAAGCCAACAAACAGAGAAATGATGATTTTAGCACTAAATGAAATAAATGCTTTAAAAATCCTGAAAAACAGTAGCTATCACTGTATTAACTCATTCACTCCAATGCAGCTCAGGAAGTTTGCACTATAATTTTCAATGGGTGGAGACTATGCCTTTTGACAGAATCAAATTATGTCCTCACATTTAAAACAAATGTTCATATCTCTGGAACCATAGAGGTTATGAAAGAAGTATAAAAGGCAAACTCTTCAGCACAAACTATTTTTACAGTGATAGTATTCGTTAGGTTCTAGGCCTTAAACTGAATTTTATAAGTTATAGTAAACACAGTAACTATTACATTTGTAATATTTTACAAACAATTTTCAATAACTCTACAACCACTCAAGTTACACTCATACTACCAGCAGCATTTTATTTATCTAGCTGAGAGCTTATATATGAGGCTAAGAAGCTCTGTCTGTGTTACTTTGTAGTTGAGATATTTAGAAAAATGTGAAAATTATATCTATATAAATTAATATCATAAAAACAACAGTTAATATCTATTTACCTACACTAGACGGAGGTCAAATATTAATCCAATTGAGTTTGCCATTGTGTAAGTTTTAAGATGAAATATTTTAAAATATTTCACGTGCAAGTGCAGTGAATCAATCAAATATTCTAATCTTAGCCTGGATGGCTCTAAATGCAGTTGAAACACATAAAAAACATTGAGGAGTTCCATGAAATATGGATTGATTTAGTTTCATGTAAGGAAGACAGACATTTGATAATATTAAAAGAACATAAATTATTCGGACAAAAAAGAAAGAAAAACAGTGTTATTGTTGGTTCATAGGTAGGTACTAGGCTATCGGTCCAAGGGCCTACGTAAGCCTAGCCAACAAGGTTCCCTGGCTTACACCACCCAAGAAAGTTATTTTTCTGTGCCACTGTCGAGCAGAGACACAGAAGTGATCCCTGGGGTGTATTTCCTATTTCCCAGTCACTCTTCAAGAATTTTCTTGAAGAGTGCTAATGAAGAATCTTGCTTGACATAGATGGGTAACCTGTTCCAGAGTATGGGAAGTCTCTGGGACAGGAATCTATCCCTCCAGCATGTCCTGTTTATTGTGGTGACAAGGTTTAGTTCCCTAGAGCGTGTAGCACAGAGGGATTGGGATTTCTTTAGGTGTAGCATGTCCAACAGCTCTGGGTTTGACATAGCTTTATATGATCACCTCGGAGTAGGCGATATGCTACGGAGTAAAGCTGGAATTTTTTGAGATGGTCAGTGTAGGGCATTTGTTTGAGGCCAGTAATCCTCTTTGTGAGGTACTTCTGTGGCCTTTCCAGCTGCTGCAGATGTCTTGTGAGGTACATTCCAAAAGGGGCATTGTACTCTATAATGGGTGTAATGAGTGTCAAGTAGAGGGGAACAATGACCTCTTTTTTCTTGGATGAGAACCCTTTTATGATGAGGTGTGCCACGCAGAAGGACTTCCTGACTACTGTGGCGATGTGACTATCAAAGGACAGACTACTGCTCACCTGGGTCCCAAGGTCTCTTATCACACATTCGGTGTTAAGTAGATTGCTGTCTATGTGGTATTTCATGGGTACAGAGTTTCTACCAAAGGAGATGACACTGCACTTTTTGGCATTGAGCTTGAGACCATGGCTCTGACACCAGGCATCTGTCTCAGCGAGGCCCTTCTGTAGGATGTCCAAATCATTTGGGGACTTGACTATGGCTCCTAGTTTGTAGTCATCTGTGAACTTCATTAGCCAGAGGCCTTCTGTGTTAGCCTGTACTTCAGAGAAATAGATAGCAAACAGGAGAGGTCCCAGGATGGAACCCTGTGATACTCTACTTGTCACTGCTTTGAGGTCAGATTTGGAGTCTGCAACCTTTACAGTGTGGGTTCTGTCAGTGAGCCATTTGGCAACCCATCTTGTGACATAGGATTTATATCTAGTTTAGGGAGTTTAGCTATAATTCCAGAATGGGGGATGGTGTTGAAAGTCTTGGCGAGGTCAAGATAGGCTGTGTGAACCACCTTACCCTCATCTACGGCTTTGGTGACTGCCTCAAAGAAGTCGATCAGATTCAGGAGGCATGATCTGCCTTTTACAAACCTGAACTGGGTGGGATCCAGAGTTTGGAGGTTACCAATGTCTTTGTTTATGAGTTCCATGATGATACGTTCCATGGCCTTGCAGACCAGGCTCATCAGGCTAATAGGTTGATAGTTCCCAGGATCAGTGGTGGCTCCCCATTTGCGGAGTGGGATAACTGTTGCTGTGCGCCATTCAGTGGGCACAAAGCCTGATGCAAGGGTATTATTGAACTTGGTGCTTAACTGGGGAGCCAGTTCGTTCTGAAGTTCATGTAAAACGCAGCCTGGGATGTTGTCCGGTCCCATGGATGCTGTGTTTTTGGCTTTAGAGAGTGCAGCTTTTATTTGTGTAGTTGTGATTACAGGGACTCTGCATTCTTCCTGTATAGATATGGGCCCTCTAGGGGGTAAGGGTGGTAAAGTTAGCACTGAAACTTTCTGCCAGGATGTTGGCAATATCAGTTGGTTCTGTAAATTTCGTGCTGTTGTTCTGTAACTCAGAGCAGATCTAGGTGTTGCCATCGAGATTCTTGACAAAGCTATACAATGCTTTGTGGTTGTCCTTAGAATTAGTGGCAATTTTGTTTTCATAGGTAGCTTTGGAGGATCTTATAAGGGATTGCAGCTTCTTACTGTGGCTGACCAGGGAGCTCCTCCACTCATGGGATTTTACTCTCTTTTGCAACAGTTTCTTCCTTCTGTTGTACAGTTTGTTTATGGCAGGGGACCACCAGATTGGCTTCCTTTTTTTGGAGGATAGCGTCTTGGTTCTGTTTGGGATAGCACGATCCATGCACTCGTGTAAGTACTTATAGAGTGCATTTGTGTAGGATTCGGCAGTTGTATCTGTATTGTCCATCTGCATGGGTGTCATGAAGTTCCCCACTTCTGTCTTAAGAAGCATGAAGTTGGCTATGGAGAATTGTTTTACCGTGGTTTCCTTAATGGGGGTGGGGGCGGGATGTGGATATCAAGGGTGATTAGCTTATGGTCGGATTGGACCAATGAGGAGTTGACTTCAGGTGTGAAACACCGGTCACTCATGTTGGTAATGACTAAGTCTATGATATTGTTGCCCCTGGTGGGGGTGTGGATAAGTTAATCCAGGAGTTTATGAATTCCAGAAAGTGTTGAGCTAAGGAGTTGGTACACAAGTAGTTTTCCCAGTTAATGGTGGGGTAGTTGAAGTCACCCATTATTAGAGTGTTTGGTTGAACCCTAATATTTTCCAGTACATCAAGAAAAGAGGAGTGGGAATCCTGGGGCATGGTGGGGGATTTGTAGCAAGCTACAATTTGGATTGCAGTTTTGCCCAGAGTTAGTTGCACTTGGATAACCTCGGATGAATTATGCTGAGCAACTAGCCTGGAGGTGTGGATATCCTTAATGAATATGGACACACCTCCGCCTTTGGTGTTTCGGTCCAGGTTACATGGCCGAAAAGTGTGGTATGAGTTATAGCCTGGTAGTGCATGGGTGCTCTCTGGAGCCTTGATCCAGGTCTCAGTCACTGCACAGATATCGATGTTCTCCATTTTAAGGAGTGCCTCAAGTGAGTGCATTTTGAGATTTAGTCTTCTAGCATTGAGTAGCATTACCCTCAGTTTTTGCTTGCCTGTTCCTGTTATGGTGGTGAATTTGTTATTTGAACCTTGCCTAAAAAAGGCACAATAGGGGCAGCAAGAGCCTTAGCCAGTATCTGGAATCCCAGGGATGACAGGTGCAGGCCATCTGTGGCAAAGCATCATGGTCTGTCGACCATGTCATCCCAAGCAGACAGATACTGGATCCCCTTAGAATGACACCAGAAGCTTAGCCAATTGTTGAAGTCAATCATTTTGTCCTTGTACTTGCAGTATCATTCTGGGGGATGGCAGAATGCTACTCAGGGCTAGGGTCATACCTGCCTGGGCTACAAGATTGCAGAGCTCTTCCATGTCTCTTTTCATGTAGTCCAGGGTGGTACGTCTCAGGTCAATCACACCAACATGGACAATGACAGAGTCATATTTGTACTTCTGGAGTGACCTGAGTGCATGGGTTATGTGGCAGATCCTGGCACCCGACAGGTAGCTGACAGTAACCTTCTCCTTGTTTAGCCTGGTGAGTGGGACATCAGGGTGCCTGATTATAGAGTCACCTTTGACTAGCGTGTTGGGTATGTTGTTTTGCCTTATTGGCTGTGGTTGAGTAGCACACTGAGTCTGTAGGCTATGTATCATTTGGGTTGTGTTGGGGGATGGAGGTTGCTTGCGTGTCTGCTTTGGAAGTCTCTGTTGCTTAGACAGATTATTATTGAGAGCCTCTGTGAATGTTTTTGTGTTACTATGTGTGGATTTTGGTGGTGTAGATTTAGTGAGACTATGTGATGAGTGTGGTGTGGTGCAAATGTTTACCTTCTCCTCATGACTGTCAAGTTCAGTCTTGGTTGGGGAGAGCTTTACCTCCAGTTTGGCTAGATAAGTGCATCTCTCACAGGTTGTAGTGTTGGGTGGGAGGAGGAGAGGGTTGTTTGTGTACAGCAAGAGCTATATTGCCTCAAGATGCCCAGATTCATCAGATAAACAGGAGAGAACACTGGGAGCTGACCCTTAGACATGCCTGAATAAAAAAGCTATTTTCCTCTAGATAAGTGAGGAAAGTGAGTACAAGAGCTGTTTTTCTCAAAGCAAGTGAGAAAAGTAAGTACAAAATCTGTTTTCCTCTAGGTAATGAGGAAGGTTGAGTGCTATAGTAATTAGTAGCTTATTTAGTGCTTACAAGTTGCTAACAAGTGCTGAGCAAGAATAAGCAAATTTAAGTGCTAAAACTAAGAATTTGTATCTGCACTAGACGAGTTACAGGACAGAAACAAGGGCAAATGCAGGCTTTCAAATCAGAAAGTTGAGAGACATGGAAGAGATTGCCCAAATGGCCAATAACTACAATTTCTGGGTAAGAACCACTCCTTATGTGGTAGACAGGTTACCTAGTACGTACCACTCTCACTGATAAGCTAGAAGGCTTCCCTCCAACACAAAAAGACTTGGGGGACTCAGAAGCTTACATACAGTCCTGGATACAGCAAATCAGTATCTGGAACACTAGTTACAGGAAAGGTAGGAAACAGGCATACATTTTTTTTTACAGATAAGTAGCAAAAACAGTAGTAAAAACAATTCACATGTAGTGCAAGCTAGCACACTTCAGTATGTAGCAATATTAGACCAAACACAGTTTAAAAATGCAATTAAATTAAAAAGGACTAAAAGCAAGTGCAGAAAGAGTTTATTAGGTAGAATGTGATAAAGAGATGGGACTGGGGGAGTGTCCCAGAGCAAATCTACAGTGGGGCGGACAACTGCAAAAGCGACCAAATTTAAACTACAAGCCAGAAATAGGGAGGGTGGATGGGACAAAACAGTTTCAACAGAGATCTAAGCAACAATTAACAATACAAATTCTAAAACCAAAAAAAATATACTCAGCTCTGTATATTTGCAGATAGATTGGAAAGCAGTCTCTCAGAACAGGGAGACAATAGTTTCAACAGAGATCTAAGCAACAATTAACAAACTCAAAAAACAAAAACATATACTCAGCTCTGTATATTTGCAGATAGATTGGAAGGCAGTCTCTCAGAACACAGGTTCCAGCAATCAAATGCACGCTGTTACTAACAGGTCTAATGTTATGCAAGTAATCCTTGAGTTAGATAACACACAAGCTGTAAAAACCAGTTATAGCAACTGAAGACATGGCAGAAAATGAGGGGGGGGGCAGTTTCAACAGAGATCTACGCAACAATTAACAATACAAACTCTAAAACCAAGAAAAATATACTCAGCTCGGTATATTTGCAGATAGACTGGAAAGCAGTCTCTCAGAACAGGGAGACAATAGTTTCAACAGAGATCTAAGCAACAATTAACAAACTCTAAAACCAAAAACATATACTCAGCTCTGTATTTGCAGACAGATTGGAAGGCAGTGTCTCAGAACACAGGTTCCAGCAATTAAATGCACGCTGTTACTAACAAGTCTAATTTTATGCAAGTGATCCTTGAGTTAGATAACACACAAGCTGTAAAAAACAGTTATGCCAACTGAAGACATGGCAGAAAATAGGGGGGGACAGTTTCAACAGTGGTCTAAGCAACACTTAACAATACAAACTCTAAAACCAAAAAAATATACTCAGCTCTGTATATTTGCAGACAGATTGGAAAGCAGTCTCTCAGAACAGGGAGACAATAGTTTCAACAGAGATCTAAGCAACAATTAACAAACTCTAAAACCAAAAAAAATATGCTCAGCTCTGTATATTTGCAGATAGATTGGAAGGCAGTCTCTCAGAATACAGGTTCCAGCAATCAAATGCACACTGTTAATAACAGGTCTAATTTTATGCAAGTGATCCTTGAGTTAGATAACACACAAGCTATAAAAAACAGTTATACCAACTGAAAACATGGCAGAAAATGGGGGGGGGGCAGTTTCAACAGAGATCTAAGCAACAATTAACAATACAAACGCTAAAACCAAAAAAATATATGTAGCTCTGTGCATTTGCAGATAGATTGGAAAGCAGTCTCTCAGAACTGGGAGACAATAGTTTCAACAGAGATCTAAAAAACAATTAACAAACTCTAAAACCAAAAAAATATATACTCAGCTCTGTATATTTGCAGACAGATTGGAAGGCAGCCTCTCAGAACACAGGTTCCAGCAATTAAATGCATGCTGTTACTAACAGGTCTAATTTTATGCAAGTGATCTTTGAGTTAGATAATTGAGTTAGATAACACACAAGCTGTAAAAAACAGTTATACCAACTGAAGACATGGCAGAAAATAGGGGGTTGGGGAAAACCGTTTCAACAGAGATCTAAGCAACAATTAACAGTATGAACTCTAAAACCAAAAAAATGTAGTCAGCTCTGTATATTTGCAGATAGATTGGAAAGCAGTATCTCAGAGCAGGGAGACAATAGTCAATAGTTTCAACAGAGATCTAAGCAACAATTAACAAACTCTAAAACCAAAAAATATATATTCAGCTCTGTATATTTGCAGATAGATTGGAAGGCAGTCTCTCAGAACGCAGGTTCCAGCAATTAAATGCAGGCTGTTACTAACAGGTATAATTTTATGAGGTGAGATTGGACGTAGACAAAATAGGTTCATAGGTGATTAATAGACTAATGACCACAGCCTAACCATGCATCCCAAAATTCTGACAAGTTCTGGTACCCTTGTTAAGTGTAAGTGGGGACTTGGGAGATGAAACATTTACAAGCAGGGGCCTGGGAGATGAACCTTTTTTTATTTATTTGTTTATTTATTTATTGACATTTGATTACTGGGAAAGTATGACTGGGTAGAAGACCATTTTCAGTAGAGTCCCAGGGAGATAACCTCAGATTATTACAAAACATTTTAAGAATAATTTTACAACCTTCAAAAATAAAACAAAAACATCTTCAGTTAAAATAATTATAACAAATTAGACATAGCATAAAAACATTGGTTAAAAAATGAAACAAGGTGCATGACAATCATTTAATATTTAGAAAAAATTTAGACTGATTGTAGAGAAATTAAAGGTACGTTAGTCTAATACATATAAACATTTGCAATACAAAGTGAAAGAAAACAGGCTTATAGTATATTTAGAAAGTAAGTCAGGGAAGGCAATTTGATAGCAGTAAGGAAGTAAGTGAAGAAAGGAAAGTAAGGAGGAATG
Organism: Protopterus annectens; assembly: GCF_019279795.1. Lineage (NCBI taxonomy): Eukaryota > Metazoa > Chordata > Ceratodontiformes > Protopteridae > Protopterus > Protopterus annectens. The sequence goes on from NC_056729.1 coordinate 463,692,177, forward strand.
AGGAATGAAAAGGTACTTGTTCACATTTGGGGATGTAGTTTAGTCTGCATTTGAGCAAGAACAGATTTATATTTTAGCTAATAACTCTTTCAGAGTTGTTTTGAAAGATGGGAAGGGGGTATACACCTGATGGATACAGGTAAGGAGTTCCAGGCCTTAGCAACCTTAAACAAGTACAGACAATGGCCACCATATATATTCTAGGTTTGTAGACAGACAGGAGTTTTTGGTCACTGGATCTCAATGACCAACTGGAAACATAGTTGTGTAGAATTTTTTTGCAGTGCTCTACAGGAAGATGGATGCTGGGTAATTTTATAGGTGATGGTACGAAGCTGTGTATATGCTAGCTGATGTGGCAATTTTAACCAATTTAGACTTTTCACTGCTATAGAGTGGTGGGTTCTGAAAGGGGTACATGTTGCAAATTTAGCAACTTTGTTATAGCATTGTTTAAGTTTTTGTGAAGCCTGGAGGTTAGTAAGGATAGGAGCACTATGAAGAAGAGTGGGGAGGAGATAAATAGTGGCAAATGTCATTTTACATGCGTCATTGAGAACGTTTTTTGACTCTGTAAAGCATCCCTAGTTTTTGGTGAGTTTTTCTTAAGCAATTTTGTATATGCAGGTTGAATATAAGTTTATCACCCACTATCACCCCTAGTAGTTTGCTATGAGAAAGGACTTCAGTGGTTGTATTATCAAGAAAGAGGACTTTACATTTTGTTTTTTCATGACAGAGGGTTTTGGGGAAACATTAGTAGTCTTTTCTGGGTTGAGCATGAGTTGTGAGTTACAAAGCCATGTTTCAGTGGCTGTTAATCCTTCCTGAGTAATTTTTTAGAGGTGTACCATGTTGTCAAATGGACAAATGAGAGTGGAATCATCTACGTATTGTATTAGAATGGCCTGTTTTCTGGATGTATAGCGGGTGTTGGTGAAAATGTTAAAGAGGAGGGGACTAAGGATAGAGCATTGTGGTACACTGGTGGCGACTGGAGGTAAGGAAAAAGCATGGAGTGCCATTTTACTGACTGATACCTAGTGGACAGGTAGCTTTTGAACCACAGAAAGCTGGGCTGAGAGACACCTAGTATGGACATTTGCAGTAGAAGTTTGATGTGACAAACTGTTGAAGGCTTTAGACAATTCTCGAAATAAGGAAGAGCCTAGTTTGCCATTATCTCTAGCTTTATTGACAATATCTATATAGGTTAGAAGGGCAGTGCTAGTACTATGGGAAGGATAGAACCCGTGTTGTGTGGGGGATAGTAGTCCTCTCTGCAGGAGATAGTCTAGCAATTGTTTTTGAATACATTTTTCAAGTATTTTGGTGAGAGGAGATAAACTTGCTATAGGTCTAACGTTATTAATGCCTGTTGAATTTCCTGCTTTGTGCAGAGGGATAATGTGTGACTTTTTCCACAGATGTGGACTGACTTATTTATAAGGATTGAGGTAGGATAGGCAATGCTATTGGCTAGTAGTTTTAGGTACTTGATTGGAAGGTCATCAGCTGATGGCTTACGTTTGCGTAAGAGTGGTTTTATATAGGATGTGGGCACAGGTTTGAAGGCGAAAGTAGATGCGGTGTTCTGTGGCTGTTGGACAGGGTTGGGATTAGATGTTGAGGAATCCCTGGTTAGATATGCTATACTATCTATAAAATAATAGTTGAACTGAATTGCAGTTTCTAGAGGAGAGTTATAAGGAGACGGTTTGGGTAGAATTTTTGTCTGGGATGTAAGATTTCTTTAATGGACGTCTAAAATATTTTAGAGTTGTGTTTAGTATTATTCTGAAAGTTATTATAGTATAGTTTTTAGTCTTCATTTATTTACTTTTTAGTATGATTGTGAAGCATTTTGATTTTTTCAAAATGTTGAGGTGTTTTATATTTTTGGCATTCTTTCCATGCTTTTTTCTCTGTCCTGTATTAGCATTCTACTTTGTTTGCATAACCAAACTGCATTATTTGTTTTTATTCTCTTCCTTCTAGGAGGTACAATTATTTAGGATATTTGGAAAAGTTGTATTGAATTAATTTACAGCATCATTAAGGGGAGTTTTTTTAGGAAGTTCCAGTTAATAGGCAATAGTGTAGTAATGAACAATTCTGTATTAAACATGGAAAGGTTACATGTTGTTTTATAAATATGCTGTTTAACTAGCTGTGTGAGATGTCTGGTCATACAGATTGGGAGAGGATCATTGAGGGAGTCTGACATTGTACCTGTGATGGAATATTTGCTATAGTCTGATACTGGGGTCCAGTGAAATAGAGAAAATTATGTCTTGCTGTAATGTACGGGGCTATTAATCAGTTATGTGAAACCATATCATTTCATGCTAGATGTAGAGAAGTTACAGGCTGCCTGTTCCATATCCAGTTGTCCAAGTTACACTTGAATTGGGTTATGGACGTGCTCTGCTTCACATGGATGTGGAGCCTGTTCCACAGAAGGGATAGTCTCTGGGATACATACCTGTCTCTCCAGTAGGTCCTATTAATATCAAAGGCAAGGTTTAAGTCTTTAAAATGGATAATTTTGGTGCTGTTTAATTTGTAGCTATGCAGGAGGTCCATCAGGATGGGGTCTGACAATTTCTTGTATGCCAGGCATAGATCTCCCATCAACAACCTGTAGAAGAAAATACAAGGATAGGGCCTTGAGGCAGTCTGCATAGGAAATGTTACTTGTGCCCTGTAATCTTTTAGTGCAGAACCTCTGTGTGCATTCCAGTTTATGGATATGCCTGGTTAGGTACATACAAAAGGGGGCATTGTACTCAATGATAGGTCTAATTAATGTCAAATAGAGTAACTTCCTTGGATCTAGATGCCATACCTTTGTTTATAAGTTTCAAAACATAGAATGATTTCCTCACTGCTGTAGACACATGATGGTCAAAGGCTAGATTACTGTCTATGTGTGTCCCCAAGTCCCTGACTAATGGGTCAGCTGTTAAGGGTGTGTTGTCAATATGATAGTTACCAGAGGTGGATGACTTCCCAAAGGATACTATTATGCATTTCTTGGTATTTAGTTTTAGTCCATGTCTCTGACACCGGTTATTTGCCTATGTCAGCCCCTCCTGGAGAACATTTGTGTCAATGGGGGATTCTACGACTGCTCCCAATTTGTAATGATCTATAAATTTAGTCAGCCAGAGGCCATTGACATTGGCCTTGACTTCAGAGATGTACATGCCAAAAAGGAGCAAACCCAAGACTGATACCTGAAGAACTCTGGTTGTGACTAGCCTCTTTGTAGAGGTAGACTCCAGAGTTCTCATTTTCTGGGTCTTGTCTGTGAGTCAGCTGGCTATCCACTGGATAGCATAAGGGTTTATACCTAACCCACTGAGTCTGTCAACAATGCCTGAGTGGGGCATTGTGTCAACTACCTTTCTGTAGTGTACCTCCTTACTTCTTGTTTACTATGCTGTGAGGAACTGTGCAATTCACTGCCTCTTTGCTAGTACCACGGCATGCCGTTCCCAAGTCTGTTTGGCATGATCATCTCCTGCTGCTGGATCCTCCTCTGACTCATCATCTGACTCAACCTCTGCTGATTCTTCTGGTGGTAACTGCTGGCCCTTCAAGAGCCCACCCTGCTGTAACTACTTCTTAAGTATAATATTATATAACACTGCACACATGGTCAGTAATTCTGCACATGTGGCATGGTATAATGCAGGGGAACCAGTGGATAAATGCAGACAGTAAAAGTATGCCTTCTTTAGCCCAAAAACAAGCTGAGTAATGTTTCTGGTTTAGGATAGTGCATGGATGTACCCATGGTTTGTTTGATTGCATGGATTTCTTATGAGTGGCATGAGCCAGAGTTCCAGGGCCTATCCAGCACTGCCATCAAGATGACCCTGTGAGAAGTCATCCCTTGCAAACTGTCGTCACATGTGTGCCATTTGTGGGAGTTGTGAAAAATTCAAACCTATTGATGGTGATGGAAGAAACAAGGAAAATAACACTGCAGAAAAAAGTTTGTGATCTATGGAAAATACCAGTGTTGACTGATTTTGTACCCACTCATAAAGGAGCAATTTGTAAAACCTTGATGAAAACATTCTGACCGCTCTGACAGACATATCAAAGGTTATGTTTACAGTAGCTTTGCACTGGTGCAAAATCAATCTATGATGTGCACTGACAGGCATGTAATTTACAAAGGTTGCTCAACTGACTGCTGCATTTATGTTCAATTGGTGAGGTATCTCCCCACAAGAGGGGCCTTGCCCCCCTGCAAAAGTTTTACCCTGAGGGCCAGTGGAAGTTGTTTCAGTAATATATATATATATATATATATATATATATATATATATATATATATATATATATATATATATAGGATCTATACTTATGCACAAATGGCAATTTCACCGAAAGTGAAACTGCCGATCATACATTCACGAAAGTGCTTTTCACCGAAAAGCACTTTTGCGAAAGTATAATAAAAAATAGGGGAAATCAGCAGGGAATGGCTGTTGCTGAGATCAAAGTACAGTGGGGATAAGGGAATATTCCCTTTTCCCCACTGTAGTGCGATCTCGGAGTTAGAATATAAAAGTAGGGAGTGTGGGTTTTTTTTTTTTTGTTTATGTTAGGGACTTTAGCGAAAGAGCTTTTTCGGTTAAAAGCGCTTTCGCTAAAGTATGTTCGGTAGATGTGGATTCAGACTATTGAACTTTCGTTCAATAGTATGAGATCCATAGATATATATATATATATATATATATATATATATATATATATATATATATTTTTTTTTTTTTTGCTGAATTGACATTCAATGTACTTCTCAATCTATCAACATGAATTCCAAAGCTTGATGCGCAAGCTCACTGATTATTATTTGTTAGTGGATGAACACATAGGCAAAAGTAGTGTGAACAGTGATATGGAAATCAGTAAATCTGAAATGACACTAGATGGGACTTACTGCAACTCAGGAGTGAGACTAGGTGTGACCTACCACAGTTTAGTTGCATATGCTAATTTCATTTGGGGCTAGGCAATAGTCTACCATGGATGTCTTTTTAATGAGTAAGGTTATGAGCTGTTAATCACCAAATCTCCATAGTCCAGAGTACTATCTCTTCTCTACTGTGTGACTCTAAGTATGTAACTTAACCAGGCAATGCTTCTAGGAAGTTGAGAAATTGAGCTGAGCTCCTCAACGGTTTCTTGGATTGCATGACTACTAAGTAGCTATGAATCTAAATGATACTAAAAGGTGGAGTGACAATTAGTTAAAAGGTATGGTTGTGGCAGGGACTTCCTTAGGAGGCTGAAAGGGGCATGTAATAGAAAGTAGGCACAAAATGACTTGTTAAAATTACCTTCTGTATTTTTAGCACATACTCAGATGCACAGCATGTGTGCATCACTGAGCACCATTCTACGTGTGATGGTACAATTAAATGTGTGATACTTGGAACTTACCAGCATTGAGGTAGGCATATGTCTACAGCTTGCAAAACATACATCTGCTGAGGGTGCAACATATGCTGGCTGCGATAAGTAAGGGTACAACATGGGCTGAGTTTAGTACCAGTTTTTCAGCTTTAAGCAAACAATCTCATGACAAGCTTAAAAACTAACTCATTAATTAGATGAATGCCAGTCTAACTTGCCTTACTGAAAGAGTCACTGCAGTTTGCATACACTAGATAAGAATAGTGCAATGTAACAATCCTGAAGAACTGTCAGCCAACATCATACCACTCACTTGATACTTGCACTAACTTACCAGAATGCTTTGACATGTCATAAGGAAAGACAGATGTTTAAGTAGCTGGCCTGTCTCCACAATCTGTCCTGAGATGTATATTACCTTTGCATGTTCTCTAATGGAGTAAGGGATAGTTTTAGAACCCCATTAATTAAAATAAATGTCAAATGAGATCACTAATGCTTCTGAGTTCAGCCCTTTGTTGTTGTTGTGTCTTTCGGCTTTTCCCAGCTAGGGGTAGCCACAGAGGAACTCCGGTCCGCTAATGATTGGTAGTTGATTTTTACATGCCAAGTTACCAGCCTTGACGCACAACCTGCAACGAAGGTATGCCCATTCACGCATGTCTCCACGCAGAAGACGCTCTAGCTGAGAATCGAACCGGACAGTGTCTTACTGTGAGGCGACAACACTACCGCAGCACCACCACCGCGGATATTGCACCTGCAAATTTATTCTTTTTAGTTTTCTTTCTAAACATAAACATGCAAGAGACAGGAGGTGTTGCAAGGGAGGCATGGCTATAATATATGATTAACAATAGGATTACTACAAGTAGTTAAATATGAAATTGAAACCCACTGTGACAGCAAAACAAACAAAAAAACACATTAGTTCTGCAGTCTTAGGGGTTTTCCTTGTTTCAGCACTGGAGATATTACGAATAGAATCAATGTTACATCTGATAACATTTATCCTAACGCAGCAGTACAATGTAATAGTAAATGCCAGAGCAGAGTGGAATGTAAATATTAGTACTGTGCTTGAATAAGCAGTTTGTATACATTATCCAAAAGTATAGTTATCATCTGAGTGTTCTGTCATGCAGTCTGAAATGTAAAAACAATTTTAGCTCCCTTACTATATATTTCTGTGTCCCATATGTCTAAATTTGTCAAAACTGCTAATCAGTAATTCTAAGTTGAGACTTCAGTTGTGTAACCAAGCATCCAGACTTTAGTGTTACTATAAAAGCATGCTGTGAGCCAATGCCATTTCATTTTCATCCTTTTGGACATGAATGTCACAACTATGATACCATGTCCCTTTGTTTAAACAAAGCACTAATGGATTCATAGTATAAAATAGATTGTATGAATTAAGTGCCACTTTTTCACACAGAAGGATATACAGTACTAAAAAGATAATTGTTTGAAAAATATTCGTCTGCAGACCATGGCTTCTTCTTAGTGTTAGTCACTACCCTTTAAGACTTGTAGTGTAATCAGATGGGTATGTGTGCAACTCATGTTTTCTCTGATTATCGGAAATGTCTCATTCAGCTTAAGCTATCTGTTGTCATTGGTAACTGTGGAGTGCACGTTTGTGGTAAGCCTTAAACACCTTAAAAAAACCCTCTCGGGTAATCAGAGGTTACATAATTACCTACCTGACCAGCCATTTTCAAATTAACCTGTGCATCAGGTTCCAATCGGTTGAGGTATGTTCACATACTTATGTATTTAATTCTTGTTTCTTTATCTGAGCTCAATGTACTAACTGTTTACTGCATTTACTCGCAAACTGAAACCTTGATGAATTAAGGCATGTTTATTGGTACTGGCTGCTACAAATTAATGGCAAACTGCTGTTGATATTGTATCCATTTATTGTCATTTGCATTGACTTAGTGGTCTGTCCTGGGTAGTGTGGCATTGATAAGGGACAGAAATAATGAACACATAGTGTAGCATTGATAAGGGACAGAAATAATGAATATTAACTGAGCCCTTACGGCAGATATATAGGAAAGAGTGCTGCTGTTTGCTAATACTAAAAGGTGCACGTGGACTTGTTTGCTAATCATGTATACTGAATGTTTGAATGCATTACCTCTGTTCTTGGTATAGTACTAATAATCTTATCCCCTCTCTAGGTGTTCCTACCTCACCTCCCCCTGAAAGTCATGTAAAAGCATAAGGATCATTCCGGGAATAACAACAAGTATGGAAGACTTTCCCCACCACGGAACTTGTTTTAATGAGGTGTTCCTACCTCACCACCCCCTGAAAGGCTTGTAAAAGCATATAGGGTCATTCCAGGAATAACAAGTACGGAAGACTTTCCCTACCACGGATCTTGTTTTAATAAGGTCAATATCCACTAAAATACCTTGCCACCTGTAAACCTAACAAACTGGGTCCAAAAAAGCACTGGCAAATGTCACCATAACTCCCGCTTGTAATATATTTATGCTGATAAGCATTAGGTTGGAAGGGTTAGACTTTCCTGTAGCCTTCTTTCTTCCCCAATTAAGGTAAAAACAGCATATTTTCTACTATTCAATCAGACGAGCATAGTGTGTTCTGCACCTCCAAACAGTGCATGTCTCAATAAACTAAGTGAAACAAGCGTGCTACAAAAGGGAATTGGAAAACGGGCTCTCTGCATTGAAAATTGAGAAGCAGGCAGGGAACTGTGTAGTTTTTAACAGTAGGGCCTAGGAACACAGTATTGGGCATAGAAAAAGAAACAAAAAAGCATGCTTGTAACTCATTTAACAGTAGGGCTTAGGAACAGAGTGTTGGGCATATAAAAAGAAACAAAAAAGCTTGCTTGTAACTCATACCTGCACATGCTGCCTCTAGGCATCTGCTTTACTGGTTTAGCACTGCTTTGCTCACTCCGCGCTCCACCCTGCCCCCATATCCCACCCGCCCCCTGTAGTACTATGGTTATAGTAACACTGGCACTCCCCCTTAATTAGCTAACCAACCACATGTGCTCCTATAACCCAGCAAACTCCTAGCACAATAATACACCCTCTATCCACCCTACTATCCATATTAATCCACCCATAGCTATTCTATTCTCTCTAATCTTTTATCCACTACATACTCTCAATACAGACCTTACCTTAATAATTTACTATGACTACAGCTAAAACACTAACGCTGATACCCTTAGTACCCTTGCTATTCATTCCTTATCACCTAAGCTCCTATGAATATGTACAGCATCCAGAAATCCAATACCCAAACTCTCAAACAGACACCAACCCAGCATTTAATAAGTTTATCCACCACATAACCACCCTCTCTCCTAATTCTTCACCCCCCAGTTACCATCACCCGACTAAATACCACTACATTAGCTTAAAAACAAAACACTATGAAAAAATCATAAACACATTTTTAAGACTCATAAGCAACTTAAAAATTAATCTTATGAAGGATGGAGACATCCACACCAACCCTGGCCCATCCACAACAGTAGACCCAAGCACACCATCTAACAATCCAACGTGTACTACCCAATTTGATAGACTTCTAAACTCATTTCTGGTATGTCATCTCAACATCAGAAGCCTAAACAACAAGATCCATAGCCTACATGGACTCCTAGCTTTTCACTCCCCTGATATCCTCTGCCTCACAGAAACCTGGCTAAAACCAATAACCAAAGATAACAAAATACCCCCCACACAGTACAACATCCTTAGGCTGGACCAGATCTCCAGGAAAGCTGGCGGGTAGCTGTGCTATACAAGTCTACCCTAACAATAACGATTGACACCCAACAGCCACCCCAGTTTGGCAATGCAGAAATTTTCATCACCAAACTAATAATGAACAAAAATAAATGCAGATACATTGTCTGCATTTATATTCCACCCAGCAAGAATGATAATACTCTAGAAAATATCTTACATTGGCTAGCTTCTAACTATCCCCAGGAAACCATTGTCTTGGGGGACTTTAACATTGATTGGAACAGCTGTTCGTCTGAAACTCCTTCCACCCATTTAAACCTCCACGGGTTTACTCAGATCATTGCCACCCCCACCAGATTTAGCAAAAATAGAATTAAAGATAGTATCTTTGACTGGATACTTATTAAGAGCCACCCCCAAATGTACAAGTCAGGTACATCACCCAATGATCTAAGTGATCTATATTATTAGGCTCAAAGCCGACATTCCCAACTAGCCCACCTACAAAACTATAAGAAACGTCAGGAACTTTAACCTTGACAACTTCCAAAATTAACTCAAAGCATGTAATTGGAATGTCTTGAAATGACTCCCATTACAAAAAGCAATTGAGTACTATCCTTAGCCATCATGCTCCTATCTGTACCATCCAAGTAAAAGCCACAGTTACACCGTGGCTATCTAATGAAACAAAAAACAAATTTAAACTAAAAAACAATGCCTGGGCCAGGCGGCATGTTACCGAAGCCCCTCTGGACCAAGTAAGATACTGGCAGCTAAGGAATCAGACCAAAAAATCTGTCATTCTAGACAAAAAAAAATCACTACACCCTCCTACAACAAAAATATCAGCTAAAACCTCAAAGGTTCTGGGCTGGTATCAACAATCTTCTTCCACCCTTGCCGTTCAGCCACTCCTACCCCATCAGCTACCCTTGATAAATCCCCTGTAGAAATTGCAAACAGCTTCAACTCCTTCTTTACTGAAACTATCCAGTCTCTAGTTACCCATCTCACTCCATTGGACACAAACACCAGCTCTAGCACAGCCCTGATCCACCCAGCACCCAACCCACCTTTACCTTTCAAACCATACCTACCAACCTGATCCGGACCTTACTCAAAAAGCTAAAACCTACTACACTAGGTGTCGACCACCTCCCAGCTGAATATCTTCAAAAAGCATCTGATGCTACCATAGCACTTCCCATTTGTATTCTGATAAACAAATCCATCTCAGAAGGATCCATCCCAGCAATATGGAAAATATCACGTGTTATACCTCTTCATAAAGGAGGAAGTCCCACAGAATTATCTAACTTTAGACCTATAGCCAGTCTTTCACCACTAGCTAACATCATGGAAAGATGCATACACAAACAAATCATGCACTTTCTTATTCAAAATGGAAAGCTCGCCACCTCTCAGTGCGGCTTTAGACCATTCCACAGTACCACCACAGCTCTTTTATCTTTCTCTAATGTCATCAATCTTCATCGTAACAACAACAAACTATCTTCAGCACACTTCCTAGATCTCTCAAAAGCTTTCAGTATGGTCAACCATCAGCTACTGCTCAGTACCCTACAAACCATCGGTTTAGACCACATGGTTTCACTCCTACCTAAATGGTAGACAGCAGGCTGTCTTATGGCAGAGCAAGCTGTCATCTCAACTTCCTCTAACCCTAGGTGTCCCACAAACAAGGGTCCATACTAGGTCCCCTTCTTTTCTCTATCTTTATCAATGATCTGCACACCGCCATCCCAGGAGCCACCTGCATCCAATACGTAGATGGCTCAATGCTAATATGCTCCACCTCCTCTTCTACACAACTTCTAACCCTCACCCAGACCATTTTCAGCATGGTAGAAACATGGCTAGCTAATCGCTGCCTGCTTCTAAATCCTAACAAAACCAAGCTACTACTTTTCTCCCCTAACCATAGAATTTCTCCTCCTTCCTTCAACATCAAATCTAGCAATGACACCATTATCTTCCCTGATGACCATACAAAGCTTCTAGGTGTAATAATAGACAACAACCTTAAATTTGATAAACATGTAAATCACACTATTAAGCCCGTCAACAAAACACTTGGCTACCTGTACAGAACCAAACCTTTCCTCAACCCTAGCTAGGGTAGCTATTGCAAGATCACACCTCCTCTCTACCCTTATGTATGCCTCCCCTGTACTCACCAACCTATCCAAATCCGATCTCAACAAACTATCAAGATGTTACAGTCATATAGCCAGATTTGCTACTGGCATGGCTTTTAGGATCCACCATTGCCAGAACCTCAAAGCACTGGGATGGCTGGAGTATCCTACCCTTCTACAGTTCAACCAGCTTATAGTAGCGCATAAAATATTCCATCAACCTGATAATACCCCTGCCCTCAAAAATATTCTCACCCCTCATAGTGCCCCCAGGCCATTACATTCAGCTGTTAAACTATTGATACTGACCCAAAAATCCAACAACTCTGCAGGCGATGCTATATTTGCCAACTCAACCAGTAAAATCTGGAATCTACACCCTACTACCATTATCAATGAAACCTCACTACCCCTATTTAAAAGAGAACTCAAAAAATACCTCACATCTCATTGGCTGTGCTCTTGTTCTAAACCCAATTAACAACTTCACTAATACATGTCTTGCTACCCAACCTGCTGTTTAGTCAAGTATCTATGCCTCATAGCATCTGAATATCTAAGCATTG